>NC_091985.1:199169176-199458971 GCF_044704955.1 Pristiophorus japonicus | reverse complement strand
CTCTCCCCCTCCCAATCTCGCTCACTCCCCCCCAATCTCGCTCTCTTCCCCCCCCAATCTCGCTCGCTCCCCCCCCAATATTTCTCTCCCTCCCCATCGCTCTCTCTCCCCCGCAATCGCTCTCTCTCCCCCCTAGTTTCCCTCTCTCCCTCCCCAATCTCTCTCTCCCCCACCCCCAATCTCTCTCTCCCCCCACCCCCACAATCTCTCTCCCCCACCTCCCAATCTCTCTCTCACCCCACCTCCACAATCTCTCTCCCCTCCCCCAACCCCCCATACCCTCCCCCAATCTCTCTCCCCTCCCCAACCTCTCTCCACCCACATCCCCCCAAATCTCTCTTCCCCCCACCCCCAATCTCTCTCTCCCCCTCACCCCCCAATATATCTCTGCCTCCTACACCCCCAATCTCTCTCTCCCCCCTACACCCTCCCATCTCTCTCCCCCCTACACCCCCAATCTTTCTCTCTCCCCGACACTCCCCAATCTCTCTCTCTCCCCCCCACCCAACAATCTCTCTCTCCCCCCACCCCCCAATCTCTCTCCACCCCACTCCCCTAATCCCACCCCCAATCTCTCTCTCGCTCTCCCACTCCCCCAATCCCACCCCCCAATCTCTCTCTCGCACTCCCACTCCCCCAATCCCACACCCCCAATCTCTCTCTCGCCCCCCACTCCCACAATTCCACCGGCCAGTCTCTCTCTCTCCCCCCCACACTCCAATCTCTCTCTTTCCCCCCCCAACCACCCAATTTCTCTCTTTCCCCCTCACCCCAGTCTCTCTCTCCCTCCCCAGTCTCTCTCACCCCAGTCTCTCTCTCTCCCCAGTCTCTCTCCCTCTCTTTCTCTCTCTGTCTCTCTCTCTCTCTGCTCTCACTCTCTCTCTGTCTCTTACTCTCTCTCTCCCCAGTCTCTCTCTCCCTCTCCAGTCTCTCTTTCCCCCGCCCCAATCTCTCTCTCTCTCCCCTCTCTCTCCCCCAATCTCTCTCTCTCCCCCCTCTCTCTCTCCCCCAATCTCTCTCTCTCTTTCTCTCTCTCCTCTCTCTCCCTCCCCCCAATCTCTCTCTCCCCCCAATCTCTCTCTCTCTCCCCCCAATCTCTCTCTCTCTCCCCCTCCCAATCTCGCTCTCTCCCCCCCAATCTCGCTCATCCACGCCCAATCTCGCTCTCTTACCCCCCAATCTCGCTGTCTTCCCCCCCAATCTCGCTCTCTTCCCCCCCCCAATCTCGCTCGCTTCCCCCAATATTTTCTCTCTCTCCCCATCGCTCTCTCTCCCCGCAATCCTCTCTCTCCCCCTAGTTCCTCTCTCTCCCTCCCAATCTCTCTCTCCCCCACCCCCCCAATCTCTCTCTCCCCCCCACCCCCACAATCTCTCTCCCCCACCCCTCTCTCTCCCTCCCCCCACCTCCACAATCTCTCACCCCTCCCCCAACCCCCCATACCCTCCCCCAATCTCTCTCCCTCCCCCAACCTCTCTCCCACCCACATCCCCCCAAATCTCTCTTCCCCCCCACCCCCAATCTCTCTCTCCCCCCTCCACCCCCCAATATATCTCTCCCACTACACCCCCAATCTCTCTCTCCCCCCTACACCCCCAAATTTCTCTCTCCCCTACACCCCCAATCTCTCTCCCCCCCTACCACCCCCCAATCTCTCTCTCCCCCCTACACCCCCCCACCCCCCCACCCTCCCCACACCAACACCCCCAATCTCTCTCTCCCCCCTACACCAATCTCTCTCTCCCCCCACACCCCACAATCTCTCTCCCCCATACACCCCCCACATCACCCCCCCCCCACTCATCTCGCTCCCCCACTACACCCCCCAACATCTTGCTCCCCACTACACCCCCAATCTCTCTCTCCCCACTACACCCCCCAAACACTCTCCCCAATACACCCCCAATCTCTCTCTCCCCCACTACACCCCCAATATCTCTCTCCCCACTACACCCCCCAATCTCTCTCTCCCCACCACACCCCCAATCTCTCGCTCCCCACTACACCCCCAATCTCTCTCCTCACTACACACCCCAATCTCGCTCCCCACTACACCCACAATCTTTCTCTCCCCACTACATCCCCCAATCTCTCTCTCCCCCCTACACCCCCCAATCTCTCTTTCCCTTACCCCCCAATCTCTCTCTCCCCCCTACACCCCCCAATTTCTCTCCCCCCTACACCCCCAATCTCTCTCCCCCCCACCCTCCAATCTCTCTCTCCCCTCTACACTCCCCAATCTCTCCCTCCCCCCCCTACACCCCCCAATCTCTCTTCCCCCTATCCCCCAATCTTTCTCTGCCCCACTTCACCCCCCAATTTCTTCCCCCCTACACCCCCAATCTCTCTCCCCCCTACACCCCCAAACTCTCTCCCCCCTACACCCCCACAATTCCACCGGCCAGTCTCTCTCTCCCCCCCCCCCACACTCCAATCTCTCTCTTTCCCCCCCCGCAACCACACAATCTCTCTCTTTCCCCTTCACCCCAGTCTCTCTCTCCCTCCCCAGTCTCTCTCACCCCAGTCTCTCTCTCTCCCCCAGTCTCTCTCCCTCTCTTTCTCTCTCTGTCTCTTTCTCTCTCTCTCTCACTTTCTTCCACCCGCTAACCCTCTCTTTTCCCCCAACCCCCAATCTCTCCCCCTCTCCCCCACTCCCCCAATCTCTCCCCCTCCCCCCCACCCTCCATCTCTCTCTCTCACCCAACCCCACCCCCCAATCTCTCCCCCTCCCCACCACCTCCCACAATCTCTCTCTCCCTCGCCTCCCACCCCCTCCCATCACCCTCTCCTTCGCCCACACCCAATCTCTCCCTTCCCCACTACACCCCCACCCCTCCCCCTCAATCTCTATCTCCTTCCCCCCACCCCCAATCTCTACCTTCCCCCTACACCATCACCCCTCCCCCCAATCTGTCTCTTTCCCCCCCACCCCCAATCTCTCTCCCTCTCTCTCCCTCTCTCTCTCTCCCACCCCCAAACTCTCTCTCTCTCCCCCCCACCCACCAATCTCTCTCTCCCCCCACCCCCCAATCTCTCTCCCCCCCATTCCCCTAATCCCACCCCCAATCTCTCTCTCGCTCTCCCACTCTCCAATCCCAACCCTCAATCTCTCTCTCGCACTCCCACTCCCCCAATCCCACACCCCCAATCTCTCTCTCGCCCCCCACTCCCACAATTCCACCGGCCCGTCTCTCTCTCCCCCCCCACACTCCAATCTCTCTCTTTCCCCCCCAACCACCCAATCTCTCTCTCCCCCCTACACCCCCAATCTCTCTCCCCCCCTACACCCCAATCTCTCTCTCCCCCCGTACACCGCCCCCAATCTCTCTCTCCCCCCTACACGCCCCAATCTCTCTCTCCCCCACTACACCCCCCAATCTCTCTCCCCCCCTACACCCCCTAATCTCTCTCTCCCCCCACACCACCCAATCTCTCTCTCCTCACTACACCACCCAATCACTCTCCCCACTACACCCCCAATCTCTCTCTCCCCATTACACCCCTCAATCTCTCTCTCCCCACCACACCCCCCAATCTCGCTCCCCACTACACCCCCAATCTCTCTCTCCCCACTACTTCCCCCAATCTCTCTCTCCACCCTACACCCCCCAATCTCTCTTCCCTCTACCCCCCAATCTCTCTCTCCCCCTACACCCCCCAATTTCTCTCCCTCTACACCCCAATCTCTCTCTCCCCCACCCCACAATCTCTCTCCCCCCCTACACTCCCCAATCTCTCCCTCCCCCCTACAACCCCCAATCTCTCTTCCCCCTACCCCCAATCTCTCTCTCCCCCCTACACCCCCCAATTTCTTCCCCCCGACACCCAATCTCTCTCCCCCCTACACCCCCAAACTCTCTCCCCCCTACACCCCCAAATCTTTCTCCCTGCACCCCCAATCTCTTTCTCTCCCCCCCTACACCCCCGCATCTCTCTCCCCCCTACACCCCCAATCTCTCCCTCTCCCCGCCACTCCCCAATCTCTCTCTCTCCCCCCCACCCACCAATCTCTCTCCTCCCACCCCCCAATCTCTCTCCCCCCCCACTCCCCTAATCCCACCCCCAATCTCTCTCTCGCTCTCCCACTCCCTCAATCCCACCCCCCAATCTCTCTCTCGCACTCCCACTCCTCAAATCCCACACCCCCAATCTCTCTCTCGCCCCCCACTCCCACAATTCCACCGGCCAGTGTCTCTCTCTCCCCCCCACACTCCAATCTCTCTCTTTCCCCCCCCAACCATCCAATCTCTCTCTTTCCCCCTCACCCCAGTCTCTCTCTCCCTCCCCAGTCTCTCTCACCCCAGTCTCTCTCTCTCCCCCAGTCTCTCTCCCTCTCTCTGTCTCTCTCTCTCTCTCTCTCTCACTCTCTGTCTCTCTCTCTCTCCCTCCCCAGTCTCTCTCTCCCTCTCCAGTCTCTCTTTCCCCCGCCCCCAATCACACTCTCTCTCCCTCTCTCTCCCCCAATCTCTCTCTCTCCCCCTCTCTCTCTCCCTCTCTCTCTCTCCTCTCTCTCTCTCTCTCCCCCCAATCTCTCTCTCCCCCCAATCTCTCTCTCTCTCCCCCCAATCTCTCTCTCTCTCTCTCCCCCTCCCAATCTCGCTCACTCCCCCCAATCTCGCTCTCTTCCCCCCCCAATCTCGCTCGCTCCCCCCCAATATTTCTCTCCCTCCCCATCGCTCTCTCTCCCCCGCAATCGCTCTCTCTCCCCCCTAGTTTCTCTCTCTCCCTCCCCAATCTCTCTCTCCCCCACCTCCCAATCTCTCTCTCCCCCCACCCCCACAATCTCTCTCCCCCACCTCCCCAATCTCTCTCTCACCCCACCTCCACAATCTCTCTCCCTCCCCCAACCCCCCCATACTCTCCCCCAATCTCTCTCCCTCCCCAACCTCTCTCCACCCACATCCCCCAAATCTCTCTTCCCCCCTACCCCCAATCTCTCTCTCCCCCTCACCCCCCAATATATCTCTGCCTCCTACACCCCCAATCTCTCTCTCCCCCTACACCCTCCCATCTCTCTCCCACCTACACCCCCAATCTCTCTCTCCCCGACACTCCCCAATCTCTCTCTCTCCCCCCCACCCAACAATCTCTCTCTCCCCCCACACCCCAATCTCTCTCCACCCCACTCCCCTAATCCCACCCCCAATCTCTCTCTCGCTCTCCCACTCCCCAATCCCACCCCCCAATCTCTCTCTCGCACTCCCACTCCCCAATCCCACACCCCCAATCTCTCTCTCGCCCCCCACTCCCACAATTCCACCGGCCAGTCTCTCTCTCTCCCCCCCACACTCCAATCTCTCTCTTTCCCCCCCCAACCACCCAATCTCTCTCTTTTCCCCTCACCCCAGTCTCTCTCTCCCTCCCCAGTCTCTCTCACCCCAGTCTCTCTCTCTCCCCCAGTCTCTCTCCCTCTCTTTCTCTCTCTGTCTCTCTCTCTCTCTTGCTCTCACTCTCTCTCTGTCTCTCTCTCTCTCCCTCCCAGTCTCTCTCTCCCTCTCCAGTCTCTCTTTCCCCCCGCCCCCAATCTCTCTCTCTCTCCCCTCTCTCTCCCCCAATCTCTCTCTCTCCCCCCTCTCTCTCTCCCCCAATCTCTCTCTCTCTCTCGCTCTCTCTCCTCTCTCTCTCTCTCCCCCCAATCTCTCTCTCCCCCCAATCTCTCTCTCTCTCCCCCCAATCTCTCTCTCTCTCTCCCCCTCCCAATCTCGCTCTCTCCCCCCAAATCTCGCTCTTCCACCCCCAATCTCGCTCTCTTCCCCCCCAATCTCGCTGTCTTCCCCCCCAATCTCGCTCTCTTCCCCCCCCAATCTCGCTCGCTCCCCCCCAATATTTCTCTCTCTCCCCATCGCTCTCTCTCCCCCGCAATCGCTCTCTCTCCCCCCTAGTTTCTCTCTCTCCCTCCCCAATCTCTCTCTCCCCCACCCCCAATCTCTCTCTCCCCCCACCCCCACAATCTCTCTCCCCCACCTCCCAATCTCTCTCTCCCCCCACCTCCACAATCTCTCTCCCCTCCCCCAACCCCCAATACACTCCCCCAATCTCTCTCCCTCCCCCAACCTCTCTCCACCCACATCCCCCCAAATCTCTCTTCCCCCCCACCCCCAATCTCTCTCTCCCCCCTCAACCCCCAATATATCTCTCCCCCTACACCCCCAATCTCTCTCTCCCCACTACACCCAACAATCTCTCTCCCCCCCTACACCCCTCAATCTCTATCTCTCCCCCCACATCACCCAATCTCGCTCCCCCACTACACCCCCCCAATCTTGCTCCCCACTACACCCCCAATCTCTCTCTCCCCACTACACCCCCCAAACACTCTTCCCAATACACCCCCAATCTCTCTCTCCCCACTACACCCCCAATCTCTCTCTCCCCACTACACCCCCCAATCTCTCTCTCCCCACCACACCCCCCAATCTCTCGCTCCCCACTACACCCCCAATCTCTCTCCTCACTACACCCACAATCTTTCTCTCCCCACTACATCCCCCAATCTCTCTCTCCCTACTACACCCCCCAATCTCTCTTTCCCTTACCACCCAATCTCTCCCTCCCCCCCTACACCCCCAATCTCTCTTCCCCCTATCCCCCAATCTTTCTCTGCCCCACTTCAGCCCCCAATTTCTTCCCCCCTACACCCCCAATCTCTCTCCCCCCTACACCCCCAAACTCTCTCCCCCCTACACCCCCACAATTCCACCGGCCAGTCTCTCTCTCCCCCCCCACAGTCCAATCTCTCTCTTTCCCCCCCCAACCACACAATCTCTCTCTTTCCCCCTCACCCTAGTCTCTCTCTCCCTCCCGAGTCTCTCTCACCCCAGTCTCTCTCTCTCCCCCAGTCTCTCTCCCTCTCTTTCTCTCTCTGTCTCTTTCTCTCTCTCTCTCACATTCTTCCACCCGCTAACCCTCTCTTTTCCCCAACCCCCAATCTCTCCCCCTCTCCCCCACTCCCCAATCTTTCCCCCTCCCCCCCACCCTCCAATCTCTCTCTCTCACCCAACCCCACCCCCCAATCTCTCCCCCTCCCCACCACCTCCCACAATCTCTCTCTCCCTCGCCTCCCACCCCCTCCCATCACCCTCTCCTTCGCCCACACCCAATCTCTCCCTTCCCCCCTACACCCCCACCCTCCCCCCTCAATCTCTCTCTCCTTCCCCCCACCCCCCAATCTCTCCCTTCCCCCTACACCATCACCCCTCCCCCCAATCTGTCTCTTTCCCCCCCACCCCCAATCTCTCTCCCTCTCTCTCCCTCTCTCTCTCTCCCACCCCCAAACTCTCTCTCTCTCCCCCCCCACCCACCAATCTCTCTCTCCCCCCACCCCCCAATCTCTCTCCCCCCCACTCCCCTAATCCCACCCCCGATCTCTCTCTCGCTCTCCCACTCTCCCAATCCCAACCCTCAATCTCTCTCTCGCCCCCCACTCCCACAATTCCACAGGCCCGTCTCTCTCTCTCCCCCCCACACTCCAATCTCTCTCTTTCCCCCCCAACCACCCAATCTCTCTCTCCCCCCTACACCCCCAATCTCTCTCCCCCCCTACACCCCAATCTCTCTCTCCCCCCGTACACCGCCCCCAATCTCTCTCTCCACCCTACACGCCCCAATCTCTCTCTCCCCCACTACACCCCCCAATCTCTCTCTCCTCACTACACCGCCCAATCACTCTCCCCACTACACCCCCAATCTCTCTCTCCCCATTACACCCCTCAATCTCTCTCTCCCCACCACACCCCCCAATCTCGCTCCCCACTACACCCCCAATCTCTCTCTCCCCACTACTTCCCCCAATCTCTCTCTCCACCCTACACCCCCCAATCTCTCTTCCCTCTACCCCCCAATCTCTCTCTCCCCCCTACACCCCCCAATTTCTCTCCCCCTACACCCCCAAATCTCTCTCTCCCCCCACCCCACAATCTCTCTCCCCCCCCTACACTCCCCAATCTCTCCCTCCCCCCGACACCCCCCAATCTCTCTTCCCCCCTACACTCCCCAATCTCTCCCTCCCCCTGCAACCCCCAATCTCTCTTCCCCCTACCCCCAATCTCTCTCTCCCCCTACACCCCCTTATTTCTCTCCCCTACACCCCCAATCTCTCTCTCCCCCACCCCACAATCTCTCTCCCCCGTACACTCCCCAATCTCTCCCTCCCCCCTACACCCCCCAATCTCTCTTCCCCCCTACACTCCCCAATCTCTCCCTCCCCCCTACAACCCCCAATCTCTCTTCCCCCTACCCCCAATCTCTCTCTCCCCCTACACCCCCCCAATTTCTTCCCCCCGACACCCCAATCTCTCTCCCCCCTACACCCCCAAACTCTCTCCCCCCTACACCCCCAAATCTTTCTCCCCCTGCACCCCCAATCTCTTTCTCTCCCCCCTACACCCCCGCATCTCTCTCCCCCCTACACCCCCAATCTCTCCCTCTCCCCGCCACTCCCCAATCTCTCTCTCTCCCCCCCACCCACCAATCTCTCTCCTCCCACCCCCCAATCTCTCTCCACCCCCACTCCCCTAATCCCACCCCCAATCTCTCTCTCGCTCTCCCACTCCCTCAATCCCACCCCCCAATCTCTATCTCGCACTCCCACTCCTCAAATCCCACACCCCCAATCTCTCTCTCGCCCCCCCACTCCCACAATTCCACCGGCCAGTGTCTCTCTCTCCCCCCCACACTCCAATCTCTCTCTTTACCCCCCAACCATCCAATCTCTCTCTTTCCCCCTCACCCCAGTCTCTCTCTCCCTCCCCAGTCTCTCTCACCCCAGTCTCTCTCTCTCCCCCAGTCTCTCTCCCTCTCTCTGTCTCTCTCTCTCTCTCTCTCACTCTCTGTCTCTCTCTCTCTCCCTCCCCAGTCTCTCTCTCCTCTCCAGTCTCTCTTTCCCCCGCCCCCAATCACACTCTCTCTCCCTCTCTCTCCCCCAATCTCTCTCTCTCCCCCCTCTCTCTCTCCCTCTCTCTCTCTCCTCTCTCTCTCTCTCTCCCCCCAATCTCTCTCTCCCCCCAATCTCTCTCTCTCTCCCCCCAATCTCTCTCTCTCTCTCTCCCCCTCCCAATCTCGCTCACTCCCCCCCAATCTCGCTCTCTTCCCCCCCCAATCTCGCTCGCTCCCCCCCAATATTTCTCTCTCTCCCCATCGCTCTCTCTCTCCCGCAATCGCTCTCTCTCCCCCCTAGTTTCTCTCTCTCCCTCCCCAATCTCTCTCTCCCCCACCCCCAATCTCTCTCTCCCCCCACCCCCACAATCTCTCTCCCCCACCTCCCAATCTCTCTCTCACCCCACCTCCACAATCTCTCTCCCCTCCCCCAACCCCCCATACCCCTCCCCCAATCTCTCTCCCTCCCCAACCTCTCTCCACCCACATCCCCCCAAATCTCTCTTCCCCCCCACCCCCAATCTCTCTCTCCCCCTCACCCCCCAATATATCTCTGCCTCCTACACCCCCAAATCTCTCTCTCCCCCCTACACCCTCCCCATCTCTCTCCCACCTACACCCCCCAATCTCTCTCTCTCCCGACACTCCCCAATCTCTCTCTCTCCCCCCCACCCAACAATCTCTCTCTCCCCCCACCCCCCAATCTCTCTCCACCCCACTCCCCTAATCCCACCCCCAATCTCTCTCTCGCTCTCCCACTCCCCCAATCCCACCCCCCAATCTCTCTCTCGCACTCCCACTCCCCCAATCCCACACCCCCAATCTCTCTCTCGCCCCCCCACTCCCACAATTCCACCGGCCAGTCTCTCTCTCTCCCCCCCACACTCCAATCTCTCTCTTTCCCCCCCCAACCACCCAATCTCTCTCTTTCCCCCTCACCCCAGTCTCTCTCTCCCTCCCCAGTCTCTCTCACCCCAGTCTCTCTCTCTCCCCCCAGTCTCTCTCCCTCTCTTTCTCTCTCTGTCTCTCTCTCTCTCTTGCTCTCACTCTCTCTCTGTCTCTCTCTCTCTCCCTCCCAGTCTTTCTCTCCCTCTCCAGTCTCTCTTTCCCCCGCCCCCAATCTCTCTCTCTCTCCCTCTCTCTCCCCCAATCTCTCTCTCTCCCCCCTCTCTCTCTCCCCCAATCTCTCTCTCTCTCTCTCTCTCTCTCCTCTCTCTCTCTCCCCCCCAATCTCTCTCTCCCCCCAATCTCTCTCTCTCTCCCCCCAATCTCTCTCTCTCTCTCCCCCTCCCAATCTCGCTCTCTCCCCCCAATCTCGCTCTTCCACCCCCAATCTCGCTCTCTTCCCCCCCAATCTCGCTGTCTTCCCCCCCAATCTCGCTCTCTTCCCCCCCCAATCTCGCTCGCTCCCCCCCAATATTTCTCTCTCTCCCCATCGCTCTCTCTCCCCCGCAATCGCTCTCTCTCCCCCCTAGTTTCTCTCTCTCCCCTCCCCAATCTCTCTCTCCCCCACCCCCAATCTCTCTCTCCCCCCCCACCCCCACAATCTCTCTCCCCCACCTCCCAATCTCTCTCTCCCCCCACCTCCATAATCTCTCTCCCCTTCCCCAACCCCCCATACCCTCCCCCAATCTCTCTCCCTCCCCCAACCTCTCTCCACCCACATCCCCCCAAAATCTCTCTTCCCCCCACCCCCAATCTCTCTCCCCCTCCTTCACCCCCCAATATATCTCTCCCCCCTACACCCCCAATCTCTCTCTCCCCCCGACACCCCAAATTTATCTCTCCCCCTACACCCCCAATCTCTCTCCCCCCCTACACCCCCCAATCTCTCTCTCCCCCCCCTACACCGCCCCCAATCTCTCTCTCCCCCCTACATGCCCCAATCTTTCTCTCCCCCACTACACCCCCCAATCTCTCTCCCCCCTACACCCCCTAATCTCTCTCTCCCCACTACACCCAACAATCTCTCTCCCCCCTACACCCCCCAATCTCTCTCTCTCCCCCCACATCACCCAATCTCGCTCCCCCACTACACCCCCCCAATCTTGCTCCCCACTACACCCCCAATCTCTCTCTCCCCACTACACCCCCCAAACACTCTCCCCATACACCCCCAATCTCTCTCTCCCCACTACACCCCCCAATCTCTCTCTCCCCACCACACCCCCAATCTCTCGCTCCCCACTACACCCCCAATCTCTCTCCTCACTACGCGCCCCAATCTCGCTCCCCACTACACCCCCAATCTTTCTCTCCCCACTACATCCCCCAATCTCTCTCTCCCCCCTACACCCCCCAATCTCTCTTTCCCTTACCACCCAATCTCTCTCTGCCCCCTACACCCCCCAATTTCTCTCCCCCCTACACCCCCAATCTCTCTCTCCCCCCACCCTCCAATCTCTCTCTCCCCTCTACACTCCCCAATCTCTCCCGCCCCCCCTACACCCCCCAATCTCTCTTCCCCCTATCCCCCAATCTTTCTCTGCCCCACTTCACCCCCCAATTCTTCCCCCCTACACCCCAATCTCTCTCCCCCCTACACCCCCAAACTCTCTCCCCCCTACACCCCCACAATTCCACCGGCCAGTCTCTCTCTCCCCCCCACACTCCAATCTCTCTCTTCCCCCCCCCGCAACCACACAATCTCTCTCTTTCCCCCCTCACCCCAGTCTCTCTCTCCCTCCCCAGTCTCTCTCACCCCAGTCTCTCTCCCTCTCTTTCTCTCTCTCTCTCACTTTCTTCCACCCGCTAACCCTCTCTTTTCCCCCAACCCCCAATCTCTCCCCCTCTCCCCCACTCCCCAATCTCTCCCCCTCCCCCCCACCCCCGAATCTCTCTCTCTCACCCAACCCCACCCCCCAATCTCTCCCCCTCCCCACCACCTCCCACAATCTCTCTCTCCCTCGCCTCCCACCCCCTCCCATCACCCTCTCCTTCGCCCACCCCCAATCTTTCCCTTCCCCCCTACACCCCCACCCCTCCCCCTCAATCTCTCTCTCCTTCCCCCCACCCCCCAATATCTCCCTTCCCCCTACACCATCACCCCTCCCCCCAATCTGTCTCTTTCCCCCCCACCCCCAATCTCTCTCTCTCTCTCTCTCTCTCTTTCTCTCTCTCTCTCTCTCTCCCTCTCTCCCACCCCAAACTCTCTCTCTCTCCACCCACCCCCCAATCTCTCTCTCCCCCCGCACCACCACACAATCTCTCTCTCCACCAATCTCTTTCTCTCCCCCCACCCCCCAATCTTTCTCTCTCCCCCCACCCCCCATCTCTCTCTCTTTCCCCCCCACCCCCCAATCTCTCTCTCCCCCCACCCCCCCAATCTCTTTCTCTCCCCCCCCACCCCCCAATCTCTCTCTCTCTCCCCCACCCCCCAATCTCTCTCTCTCTCCCCACCTTCCAATTTCTCTTTCTCTCCCTCACCCCCCAATCTCTCTCTTTCTCCCCCCACCCCCCAATCTCTCTCTTTCTCCCCCACCCCCCAATCTCTCTCTTTCTCCCCCCACCCCCCAATCTCTCTCCCCCCACCCCCAATCTCTGTCCCCCCACCCCCACAATCTCTCTCTTCCCCCTCCCAATCTCTCTCTTCCCCCTCCCAATCTCTCTCTCCCCTCCCAATCTCTCTCTCCCTCCCAATCTCTCTCTCTCCCCCCCACCCCCCAATCTCTCTCTCCCCCCAATCTCCCTTCCCACCGCAATCTATCGCCCCCCAATCTCCCCCCCAAATCTCACTCTCCCCCCCCAATGTCTCTCCTCCACCCAAACTCTCTCTTCTGCCCCACCACACTCCCAAGGCCGCTCGCGCTCTCCCCGACAAGCTCCTTCTCTCTCCCCCCCCGCCTCGCCAAGCTCTCTCTCTCTCACTCCCCCCCTGCCCCCCCAATCTCCCTTACCCCCCACTGCCCCAATCTTTCTCTTCCACCCCTAACCCTCTCTTCCCCCCCACCTTGCTCCCCCCAAGCTCTCTCTTCCCCTCCCACCCTCTCTCTTCCCCTCCCCTACCCCCCAATTTCTCTTTCTCCCCCCAATCTCTCTCTCTCCCCATCTCTCTCTTCCACCTGCTAACCCTCACTTTCCCCCCCACCCTCAATCTCTCTCTACCCCCCTACACCCCAAAATCTCTCTCTTCCCCCCTCCCCCCTACATCCCCATCTCTCTCTTCCTGCCCCTCACAATCTCTCTCCCCCCCGCCACAATTACTAATTCCTCCCCAACCCCCTCCGCAATCTCTCTCTTCTCCCCCAAACCCCCCCAATCTCTCTTTCCCTCGCCGCCCAATCTCTCTCTCCCCACCTCCCCAACCTCTCTCTCCCCACCTCCCCAATCTCTCTCTCCCCACTTCCCCAATCTATCTCTCCACACCCCCTCAATCTCTCTCTCTCCCCCCCCCCCCAAGGCCACTCACTCTCTCCCCGGCATGCTCTCTTTCCCCGCCCTGTCAAGCTCTCTCTCTCTCTCTCTCACTCCCCCCCGCCCCCCAATCTCTCCCTTCCCCCTAACCGCCATATCTCTCTCTTCCCCTCCCCTACACCCCCAATCTCTCTTTCTCTCCCCTCCCTTACCCCCCCCAAAGTTTCTCTCTCCCCTCCCCTAACCCCCCCATGTCTCTCTCCCCCAATCCCCCAATCTCTCTCTTCCACCCCCTAACCCTCTCTTCCACCCCACCCTCTCCCCCAAGCTCTCTCTTCCCCCTACCTCCCCAATCTCTCTTTCCCCCCCAGCCCCGCCCAAGCTCTCTCTCTCTCTCTCTGCCACCCCCCCCCGCCCCACAAGCTCTCTCCCTCTCCCCTCCTGCCCCTAATAAACAAAGCCCCCTCCCGCCTAACCTCTCACTCTTTTCCTCCGCTACCCCCCCATCCCGCCGCCAAGCTGTCTCTCCCCGCTTCTCACTCTCCCCGCCTGCCTCTCGCTCTCCCCCGCGCTGTGGGAGGCTCGGGGCTCGGGGCTGTAGGAGGCTCTGGGGCTGCATTCGGCTGCTCAGTGGAGGCAACGTGGTGTTGGACGCATGCACAGAAGAGGGTTAGCAGGAAATGCGCTGGGGGAGGGCCGGAGTCAGTGATATTTGTCCGAATACTTGCTTGTGCAGGAGACGCATATGCAGAAGACTTAGTACAAATAGTTACTCCGTTAAGGATATGACATGAGTACAGACTCATTAAACCTCCGAATAACAATATCTCACACAGTTGAATTTCCAGGCCGGAACCAAAGTTGACATTTTACATTTCCACAGAAGCGGACTTTTTGCAGTACAATACTTTCTGGAGGTGGGAAAACCACTTTTTTATATTCGCCTGCCTTTGCACAAGAGACTTTCACCGGCTCCATCGTATTACCTAAATATAAGAGCTGACATTTGTGAACAAAGAACAAAAATTTGCATTTATACAGCGCCTTTAACATAGTAAAACGCCCCACGGCACTTCACAGGAGCGTTATCAAACAGAATTTGACACAGAACTGCATAAGGACATCTTATTACAGGGAAGCTTGGTCAAAGAGGTAGGTTTTAAGGAGAGCCTTAAAAAGGAGGAAAGTGAGAGATAGGGAGGCGGAAAGGTTTAGGGAGTGAATTCCAGAGGTTAGGATCAAGGCAACTGAAGGCACGGATGCCAATGTTGGAGCGATGAAAATCGGGAATGTGCAAGGGACCAGAATTGGAGGAGCGCAGAGGTCTTTGATACTCGAAGAAACCTCAATCAACTGGAGTTCTACTTTAGTTTGCTGAACATTTTTTCCAAGCAAGCCCCAGTCTCAGTGCCACCCACGTACCCGCCCGTCCACCCATACAATCCTTATCCAAGAGAGCAGGATGAACAAGCCCAGCCAGTTCCATGGATGCTTCAAAATTCCATCAGCTGACCTGCTCGGAGGTGAGCTCGGAGCTTTCCAGGAGATAGATCTGCAAAACTACTGACTGAGCTTGTGGTTTGTTCGTGGACTGATCTCAAGATCACTTCAAGAAGATGTTAATGACACTGAACCGAAAAAATAAAACTGAGCTGGGAAATATTGTACTAGGAGACAAAACCTACTAAACAGGGCCAGTCAAGGTCTAACTGACACCCCTTTGGCTATGAACCCATGGATTGTGGCCAGCATATTTGGATTAGGTGATGTGCATCTCTCTTGCATGGTGCATGGTTCTGTAGAGGGACTGCCCCATTTCATTAGCCAAGGAATGTGGACTTAATTTCAAAATATTTCTCCTCAATCAGTCCCAGTGAGCACGTGGATTTTGACAGAGGGCAAAACACAGCAGAAAACGACATCATCCCCGCTACTTCCTAGGCACAATCTCCAAGACCAGTCACAGGCGAGTCAGCCATGGACGAGCCCAACATGAAATCTATACGCGCACTTTCCAGCACTGGATAACATTCAAGGGCAGGAACGGTGGCTGAATATGAGGGGTGCTGTGGCCAGTTGTAGTGCTCTAAATGTTGCCCTAGATGCGATGAGGGATGTTAATACAGGCATGGATCAGACACGCGACCATCCTAGACCGTAAAGGCTCAGATTGGAGCATGGGCAGGTTTAGCGGGAGCGGCAAGGTCGGGGCGAAGGAGCGGCGAGAGATTGCGGAGTGATGTGACCGGAGCCCAGCCCAGGAGAGGCGTGAGTTCGGGGCCCAGAAGAGGCGAGGGCCCGGGGGCAGCACGGCCCCAGCCCACACTGCGATACGTGTGCGCACTAGCTCAGTGCAGCAGAGCAGGTCTCCAGTCGCCTTGGTTAATCCTTGCCACTGGACCAAGACCTTGCTCTGTCAAGCTCGTGTGGTGGCTGGTGTGCAACAGCCACCACACGTTAAAAAAATCCACGCATAGGCATATTCCACTCTTCAACATGTAGTTCTGGACCGGGAATGTCAGGTCCTTCATTGAAACACCTGTGAACTCATCCCTTTTTGGTGGAAGCAAGTCATCCTCGATACGAGGGACCGCCTTAGAAAGAGAAGTGAAAGGCTCAGCAAACCACAAGGCAGGGTTGTTACTCACTCAGCTCCCAGTTACACAGTCATGGGGACTAATAAAGTAGACTCATTGGTGAGGTTAGAGATTTCCACCAGATATAATAACATCAAGAGTGTGTTATAATGAAAGGCGTAAGAACAGAGTTCATGTAATGAAATGACTGACCTGTAATTTCAAACTCAAGGTGCCCTTCACGAGCTGATCTTTCCAAAGCTCTGATGCTTTGAGTAGGAAGTCTGCCCTGTGTGGGACAGAATAACTATTAAACATCCCTTTTTCTTTGGCTCTATCACCCCACAGTTTTATTCTGATCATTAAGTTTCAAAGACACTGATTCTCTTGACTTCTATGTCCTGGAACATTGGGATCTGATCAAATCACATTGGCTGATGTCATCTCTTTGCTTGAGGGAGTAGAACATAAGAACATAAGAACATAAGAATTAGGAACAGGAGTAGGCCATCTAGCCCCTCGAGCCTGCTCCGCCATTCAATAAGATCATGGCTGATCTGGTCGTGCACTCAGCTCCACTTACCCGCCCGCTCCCCGTAACCCTTAATTCCCTTATTGGTTAAAAATCTATCTATCTGTGACTTGAATACATTCAATGAGCTAGCCTCAATTGCTTCCTTGGGCAGAGAATTCCACAGATTCACAACCCTCTGGGAGAAGAAATTCCTTCTCAACTCGGTTTTAAATTGGCTCCCCCGTATTTTGAGGCTGTGCCCCCTAGTTCTAGTCTCCCCAACCAGTGGAAACAACCTCTCTGCCTCTATCTTGTCTATCCCTTTCATTATTTTAAATGTTTCTGTAAGATCACCCCTCATCCTTCTGAACTCCATCGAGTAAAGACCCAGTCTACTCAATCGATCTCCAATGAGTAAAGACCCAGTCTACTCAATCTATCTATCTACTCAATCTATGAGTAGACAACACAGGGTTCAATACAACAAAGCTGTATTTAGAAAAAAAAATACTAAAAATATATACAAGTATCTTCAACATGGTAGGGATCTGGAGATAGGAATGTGTCATTCATTACAATTTTAAAAATGTTTTTCCGTATCGCCCAATTTGAGGCTGCCAATTTAAAAAAAAATTTGATCTTGGGATGTGCGCGGAGTTGTCAATGCCGGCATTTATTGCCCATCTCTAATTGCTCTCGAGAAGGTGATGGTCAGCCGCCTTCTTGAACCGCAGCAGTCCGTGTGGTGAAGGTATTCCCACAATGCTGTTAGGGAGGGAGTTCCAGGATTTTGACCCAATGACGATGACAGAATGGCCGATATATTTCCAAGTCAGGATGGTGTGTGACTTGGAGGGGAACTCGGAGGTGATGGTGCTCCCATACACCTGATGCCCTTGTCCTTCTCAGTGGACGAGGTCGTGGGTTTGGGAGCTGCTGCAGAAGAAGTCTTGGTGAGTTGCTGCAGTGCATCTTGTAGATGGTACACACTGCAGCCACAGTACGGCGATGGTGGAGGGAGTGAATGTTTAAGGTGGTGCATGGACAAAAATAATGTTCATCAAAGTGGTAAGAACTCTGGAGTGTGGCAAATCTGTCAGGGCAGACAATTCTTGATGACTATCAGCAAGGAAAGACCATTAGTGTGGACTAGATTCAAAGCCGGTTCTCAGAGAACAGTCGACTTAAAAAGAAGTAAAGAAAGACCTTGCATTTATATAGTGCCTTTCACAACCTCAGGACTTCCCAAAGCACTTTAGGAACATAGGAACAGGAGTAGGCCAGTCAGCGCCTCGTGCATGTTCGTCCATTCAGTGACACCATGGCTGATCTGCGACCTAACTCCATATACCTGCCTTTGCCCCATATCCCTTTGATGAATATCAATCTCAGATTTAAAATTAACCCAGCATCAATTCCCGTTTGTGGAAGAGAGTTCCAAACTCCTACCACCCTTTGCGTGTCGAAGTGTTTACTAACTTCACTCCTGGAAAAGGTCTGGCTCTAATTTTTCGACGATGCCCCCAGTCCTAGATTCTGCAACCAGCATAAATAGTTTCTCTCTATCTGTTTCCTTGATCTCACTGAATGGAGGAACAGGCTCGAGGCGATGAATGGTCTAGTCCTGTTCCTATGTTAATACCTTGAAAACTTTGATCAAATCACCCCATAACCTTCTAAATTCGAGAGAATACACCCCTAACGTGTGTAATCTCTCCTTGTAATTTAACCCTTACAGACAATGAAGTATATTTGAGGTGATTGCAGGGTTGTAATGTAGGAAATGCAATGCTTCGCCACTGCGGCTCAAAAATGATTTTATTCTTAAGAAATTACTCTACTTCTAATACCTAATTATAAATACCAACTATCACAGTCTATTTCCTGCTATATTTTGAACAACAAGGAGAGATTACACACATTGGGGGTGTATTCTCCAGAATTTAGAAGGTTATGGGGTAATTTGATCGAAGTTTTCAAGATATTAACATCGGAACAGGAGTAGGCCATTCATCGCCTCGAGCCTGTTTACATAGCGCTTTTAAATTGGGAAATATCTCAATGAACTTTGAGGTGTGGAGGGGGGAGGGGGGGTGGGCGTAGGAAGAATAGATAAAAGTAATAATGGAAGAGTGTCGAGCCATAGCAGGAGAGTTAGGAGAGCTTGGTTTTGCAATGATTTTAAAAGGCGCGGAGTGGAGATGTAAATGGATTCAGGAGGGGATTCTAGAGTGCAGGACTGAGGTGACTGAACGCTGTGTCACCAATGGAGGGGCGAATGGAAGGGAGATGGACAGGTGGCCAGGATCAGACTCTCAGAGAGCATGAAAGGGGATGTAAGGCTGGATGAAGTTGCAGAGAGAAGAACATAAGAAATAGGCCATACGACCCCTCAAGCCTGCTCTGCCATTCAATAAGATCATGGCTGATCTGATCATGGGCTCAGCTCCACTTCCCTGCCCGCTCCCCAAAACCCCTTATCATTTAAGAAACTGCCTATTTCTGCCTTAAATTTATTCAATGTCACAGCTTCCACAGCTCTCTGAGGCAGCGAATTCCACAGATTTATAACCCTCTGAGAGAAGAAATTTCTCATCCCTGTTTTAAATGGGCGACCCCTTATTCTAAGATCATGCCCTCTAGTTCTAGTCTTCCCCAACAGTGGAAACATCCTCTCTGCATCTACCTCGTCAAGCCCCCTCATAATCATATACGTTTCAATAAGATCACCTCTCATTCTTCTGAATTCCAATGAGTAGAGGCCCAACTTACTCAACCTTTCCTCATAAGTCAACCCCCTGATCCCCGGAATCAACCTAGTGAACCTTCCGTGAACTGCCTCCAAAGCAAGTGTATCCTTTCCTAAATATGGAAAGCAAAACTGCACGCAGTATTCCAGGTGTGGCCTCACCAATACCTTACATAGCTGTAGCAAGACTTCCCTGCTTTTATAGTCCATCCCCTTTGCAATAAAGGCCAAGATACCATTGGCCTTCCTGATCATTTACTGTACCTGCATACTATCCTTTTGCGTTTCATGCAGAAGTACCCCCAGGTCCCGCTGTACTGCGGCATTTTGCAATCTTTCTCCATTTAAATAATAACTTGCTCTCTGATTTTCTTCTGCCAAAGTGCATGACGTCACACTTTCCAACATTATACTCCACCTGCAAAATTTTTGCCCACTCACTTAGCCTGTCTATATCCTTGCAAAGAGATTTAGATAGGTTAAGCGAATGGGCTAAGGTTTGGCAGCTAGAATACAATGTCAGAAAATGTGAGGTCATCCAACTTGGGAAAAAAAACAGTAAAAGGGAATATTATTTGAATGGGGAGAAATTACAACATGCTGCGTTGCAGAGGGACCTGGAGGTCCTTGTGCATGAATCCCAAAAAGTTAGTTTGCAGGTGCAGCAGGTAATCAGGAAGGCGAATGGAATGTTGGCCTTCATTGCGAGAGGGATGGAGTACACAAGCAGGGAGGTCCTGCTGCAACTGTACAGGATATTGATGAGGCCGCACCCAGAGTACTACGTGCAGTTTTGCTCACCTTACTTAAGGAAGGATATACTAGCTTTGGAGGGGGTACAGAGACGATTCACGAGGCTGATTCCGGAGATGAGGGAGTTACCATATGATGATAGATTGAGTAGACTGGGTCTTTACTCGTTGGAGTTCAGAAGGATGAGGGGTGAGGGGTGATCTTATAGAAACATTTAAAATAATGTAAGGGATCGACAAGATAGAGGCAGAGAGGTTGTTTCCACTGGTCAGGGAGACTAAAACTAGGGGGCACAGCCTCAAAATACGGGGGAGCCAATTTAAAACCGAGTTGAGAAGGAATTTATTCTCCCAGAGGGTTGTGAATCTGTGGAATTCTCTGCCCAAGGAAGCAGTTGAGGCTAGCTCATTGAATGTATTCAAATCACAGATAGATAGATTTTTAACCAATAAGGGAATTAAGGGTTATGGGGAGCGGGCGGGTAAGTGGAGCTGAGTCCACGGCTAGATCAGCAATCATCTTTTTGAATGGTGGAGCAGGCTCGAGGAGCTGGATGGCTTACTCCTGTTCCTAATTCTTATGTTCTTATGTTTTGCAGATTTTTTTTTCCTCCTCACACATTGCTTTTCCTCCCATCTTTGTATCGCCAGCAAACCTGGCTACGTTACACTCAGTCCCTTCTTCCAAGTCGTTATATAGATTGTAAATAGTTGGGATCCCAGCATTGATCCATGCGGCACCCCACAATTACTGGTTGCCAACCAGAGAATGAACCATTTATCCCGACTCTCTGTTCGCTGTTAGTTAGATAAGGCGGGAGAGGGATTTGAAGGTGAGGATGTGGATTTTAAATTCAATGGGTTGGGGAAAAGGGAGTCAATGTAGGCCAGTGAGGATGGGGTCAATAGTTGAGTTGGGCTGACGGGCGAACCGGATTTGGTTCAGGTTACTGCAACACAGTTTTGAACAAGTTGGAGATCATGAAGGGTGGAGGATGGGGGATCGGCAATGGGAGCATTGGAGAAATTGCGTGTCGAAGGGACAGAAGTGTGGATGAATGCTTTGCTGGCAGTAGTGGAATGTCGGAATGTTGTGGCGATGGAAGCATGTGGTGTTTGTGATCGACAGGATGTGGGCTTTGAAGTCCAACTCTGGGTTGAAAGTTCATCAAGGTTTCACGTGGCCTCGTTCAGCCTGATCCTACTGCCAGAGAGGGGGTTTATGGCTGTGGCAACTACATGGATTGTCTCAGTCTTAGAGGTGAAGAAATCTGTGAGCTCTTTGAACTTGATATTGGAAGTGTCAGTGGGGGGGATAACGGAATGGGATTTGAGAAGGTGGTCTGTCATGGTGACAAGGACCTATGGGTTGTCCTTGCCCTGCAGGATGAACTCTAAGGATAAGGGGTAAGCCATTTAGGACCAAGATGAGGAGAAACTTCTTCACCCAGAGAGTGGTGAACCTGTGGAATTCTCTACCACAGAAAGTTGTTGAGGCCAATTCACTAAATATATTCAAAAAGGAGTTAGATGATCAAGGGGTATGGCGAGAAAGCAGGAATGGGGTACTGAAGTTGCATGTTCAGCCGTGAAATCATTGAATGGCGGTGCAGGCTCGAAGGGCCGAATGGCCTACTGCTGCACCTATTTTCTATGTTTCTATGAAGTATTTCCGCCATGTGGTGCATGATTTTAAATTAGGAGCTGATATAAAGGAAACACTTACTTCATACTGAACAGCTGTTTTCTGCTCATCGGTGGAAAGTATAATCAGATCGTCTGAGAATCAGACCATGATTTGCTCTTCAAACATCTGTATAATTTTTTTTAAAGTTAAAGAGAAGATTAAAGTTGACAAACCATGCTGATATTAACGAGAAATGGCGTTGACATTTATAATGCTATATGATAAGCAATATTATTGAACTACCACAAGAGTCCTTTTTTTTTATTCGTTCATGGAATGGTGGTGTCGCTAGCAAGGCGAGCATTTATTGCCCTTCCCTAAATGCCTTTGAGAAGGTGGTGGTGAGCTGCCTTCTTGAACCTTGCAGTCTGTGTGATGAAGGTACTCCCACAGTGCTGTTAGAGAGGGAGCTCCAGGATTTTGACTCAGCGACGCTGAAGGAACGGCCAATATATTTCCAAGTCAGGATGACAGGACTGACATATGAGGAGAGACTGGATCAACTGGGTTTGTATCCACTGGAGTTTAGAAGAATGAGAGAGGATCTTATAGAAACATATAAAATTCTGACGGGATTGGACAGGTTAGAGGCAGGAAGAATGTTCCCGATGTTGGGGAGTTCCAGAACCATGGGTCACAGTCTAAGAATAAGGGGTAAGCCATTTAGGACCAAGATGAGGAGAAACTTCTTCACTCAGAGAGCGTGGTTAACCTGTGGAATTCTCTACCGCAGAAAGTTGTTGATGCCAGTTCGTTAGATATATTCAAAAGGGAGTTAGATATGGCCCTTACAGTCAAAGGGATCAAGGGGTATGGAGAGAAAGCAGGAAAGGGGTACTGAGGTTGAATGATCAGCCATGATCTTATTGAATGGCAGTGCAGGCTCGAAGGGCCGAATGGCCTACTCCTGCACGTATATTCTATGTTTCTATGTGACTCGGATGGGAACGTGGAGGTGGTGGTGTTCCCATGCCTCTGATGCCCTTGTCCTTCTAGGTGGTACAGGTCACAGGTTTGGGAGATGTTGTCAAAGAAGCCTTGGCGAGTTGCTGCAGTGCATCTTGTGGATGGTACGCACTGCTGTGGAGAGTTGTCAAGGAGAGGGTCAGGGACTTGTCCACAGGGCTGCATTACAGATCCGCTGGCAGCTGTTTTAGCACGGTGTTGGTTGAGGTGAGGAGTTGTGCCTCTCAGCTTCAGGCAGGACATGGGACTCCAGTGGGGAGAAAAATAATGACTGATTTTTTTCGGAATAGAAGCCATCTATTAGACTTCTGCGTCTACTTTTCCTTGCTGTTTCACAATAAAATGCAACCAATATACAACAAAAGTAGAACATTCAAATATAACATGCCCAATAAAACGCAATGAGCTGAAAGCCACGAAAATGGAGAGGACCAAATCAATTACTGTCTGAGATCATCAAGTGTGGAGGAAAAGGGATCATCCAGTAGAGTGGAGAGTATCTGCAGAATCACTCGAGGCACAGATGTAGGGCCAGTAAAGGCCCAAATGGAACACCCACCAAGAATGGGGAAAACAGCCGACAAACTAAGAACGCTCCCTCAATACTTTAGTGGGTAAATAAGTTGTAAAGAGGAGGAAGGTCCTAAGTTTGCGTTGCCTCATCATGCCTGAGCGAAGGAGAAGGCAGAACGTCAATTTGGAGTTCCACCCCTGATACCGCTATAGTGAGTCAGTTCGGAGGTGCATAGTGTGTTAACATCGGATGAGGACAGGACCGCAATTGGCTGTGATTGTCTCCATGGTCAACCCACTATCCAGGCTCACACTTGAATAATGGTCCCTTGACCGGGTACAAGAGGGCTGTAGTGACTGGAACTGCATTCCAGCAAGAGCCAGTGCCTTCAGGAGGGGAGAAAAATTGACAAAAAGAGAATGGGGGCAGAAGCCTTCAAGAAAAACCATAAGCATAGACAGTCTCTGGAAGTAGCTGAGAGACTAAAGTGTCCTGGAGAGGAAATAATAGGAAAGGAAGGAAGGAAATGAAAGAACGAGGTAGAAACTGCTGGAGGGAAGGTCAAAGAATGAGGCAGGGAAAGGTACAATCCAGAAAGATTCCTATGTACCGTGTGGCATGGATTTAGTATTTTTGGTGCTACAGAATTCCAGCATGTTTCTACTTTCTGACCTGGGAGTGTTTCATGGGGCAGTTTAGAGAGAGCTTTGCGCTGTATCTAGTGTGTGCTGGAAATTCCCTGGGAGTATAGGATAGGATAGGATAACTAAAGAAAGGGTAGGGCCTATTAGAGATTTTATGGGTGATGTGTGTGAGGAGGCGGGAGACATCGGTAGGATTCTTAATGAATACTTTGCACTGTTTTCACAGAGAAGGGCGAAGCAGACATTGCTATCAGGTAGGAAGAGTGTGAAATATTAGATGAAATAAACAGAGAGAGAGGGGAAGTATTAGGGGTTTATCAGCTTTGAAAGTGGATAAATCCCCAGGCCCAGATAAAATGTATCCAGGGCTGTTAAGCGAAGTGAAAGAGGAAATAGCAGAGGTGCTGACCATCATTTTCCAATCCTCTCTGGCTTCTTAAGTATAGAAACATATAAATTAGGTGCAGGAGTAGACTATTCGGCCCTTCGGGCCTGCACCACCATTCAATAAGATCATGGCTGATCCTTCCCTCAGTATACCTTTCCTGGTTTCTGTCCATACCCCTTGATCCCTTTAGCCATAAGGGCCATATCTAACGCCCTCTTGAATATATCCAAATAACTGGCATCAACAACTCTCTGCGACAGGGAATTCCACAGGTTAACAATTCTCTGAGTGAAGAAGTTTCTCCTCATCTCAGTCCTAAATGGCCTACCCCTTATCCTAAGACTGCGTCCCCTGGTTCTGGACTTCCCCAACATCGGGAACATTCTTTCCGCATCTAACCTGTCCAGACCTGTCAGAATCTTATACATTGCCATGAGATCCCCTCTCATCCTTCTAAACTCCAGTGTATAAAGGCCCAGTTGATCCAGTCTCTCCTCATATGTCAGTCCAGCCATCCCTGGAATTAGTCTGGTGAACCTTCGCTGCACTCCCTCAATAGCAAGAACGTCCTTCCTCAGATTAGGAGACCAAAACTGAACACAATATTCCAGGTGAGGCCTCACCAAGGCCCTGTACAACTGCAGTAAGACTTCGCTGCTCCTATACTCAAATCCCCTTGCTATGAAGGCCAACATACGATTTGTCTTCTTCACCGCCTGCTGCACCTGCATGCCAACTTTCAATGATTGATGAACCATGACAACCAGGTCTCGCTGCACCTCCCCTTTTCCGAATCTGCCACCATTCAGATAATATGGTGCCAGAGGACTGGAGGACCTTTGTTTAAAAAGGGAGAAAGGGATAGACCGAGTAGTCACAGGCCAGTCAGCCTAACCTCAATGGTGGGAAAATTGTTGGAATGAATCTGACGGACAGGATAAAGCTTCATTTAGAAAGACACGTATTAATCAAGGATAGTCAGCACGGATTTGTTAAGGGAAGGTCGTATCTATAAAACTTGATTGAATCATTTGAGGAGGTAACACAGAGGGTAGATGAGGGTAGTGCATTTGATGTAGTATATATGGATTTTAGCAAGGCTTTTGATAAGGTTCCACATGGCAGACTGGTCACGAAAGTAAAAGCCCATGGGATCCAGGGCAAAGTGGCAAGTTGAATCCAAAATTGGCTCAGAGGCAGGAAGCAAAGGGCAATGATTGATGGGTGTATTTGTGACTGGAAGGTTGTTTCCAATGGGGTTCTGCAGGCCTCAGTACTAGGTCCCTTGCTTCTTGTGGTGCACATCAATGATCTAGACTTGAATATAGGCATATGATTAAGAAGGTTGCAGATTATAATAAATCGGATGCATGGTTGATAATGAAGAAAGCTGTAGACTGCAGGAAGGTATCAATAGACTGTTCAGGCGGGCAGAAGAGTGGCAAATGGAATTCAATCTAGAAAAATGTGAGGTAATGCATTTGTGGAGGGCTAACAAGGAAAGGGAATATACATTAAATGGTAGGATGGTGAGAGGTGTAAAGGAACAAAGGGACCTGGGAGTGCAGGTCCACAGATCCCTGAAGGTAGCAGGCCAGGCATACGGATTGCTGCCTTTATTAGCCAAGGCATAGAATACAAGAGCAGGGAGGTTATGCTTGAACGATATAAAACACTAGTTAGGCCACAGCTAGAGTACTGCATGCAATTCTGGTCACCACATTACAGTAAAGATGTAATTGCACTAGAGAGCAGATAGAGGAGATTTAAAGAGGATGTTAACCGGGAGTAGAGAATATTAGCTATGAGGAAAGATTGAATAGGTTGGGTTTGTTTTCCTTGGAACAGAGGAGGCTGAGGGGAGACCTTATTGAGGTGTATAAAATTATGAGGAGCCTAGATAAAGTGGAAAGAATGGACTTATTTCTCTTAATAGAGGGGGCAAAAACCAGGAGGCATAGATTTAATGTAATTGCAGGGAGGTTTATAGGGGATTTGAGGGTAAATGTCTTCATCCAGAGGGTGGTGGGGGTCTGGAACTCACTATCTGAAAAAGTGGTAGAGACAGAAGCCCTCACGATTTGTGAAAATACTTGGATGCGCACATGAAATGCCATAACCTACAGGACTAGGGACCAAGAGCTGGAAAGTGGGATTAGGCTGGATAGCTCTTTGTTGGTTGGAGCGGACACGATTGGCCGAAATGACCTCCTATCGTGCTGTAAATTTCTATCATTCTATGAGGAGCTTGTAGAGGGACCTTTACCTGACCTGGGAAGATTCCATGGGACAGATTAAAGGGAGCTTTACTCAGCAATATATCTCGTGCTTGACTTGCATGGGAGTGTTTGGTGGGCACTTTAAATATGCATTGCATTCTATCTAACCCCTGCTGTACCTGACCTAGCTGTGTTTGCTGGGATGGTGTCGAAGTAGTTTTACTTTGCACGTACCTGGTGCACTGCACTGCAAATTGGTGAAGTGTAGACGGATCTTTAACTATTATTGCCCTTGATTTCCCCTCCAATTATTGCTCATATGGCATCACTCATATATAGCGCTAATGATCCCTACAATGTAGCTCTGACCTCCTTCCTGTTACAGGGAATAGTTTGGTTTTTAGAACATAGAGAATGTTGTTATATCTTCGTCCAAGCATAATGACCTGAGATAGCCTTTCACTGCCGAGGCAGGAGGGAGACGCACTTTTTGATATTATGTAAAGGAGGTGTATAAATTAAAAGGTGGACATTTGGTCCATTGAATAGTGGGACTTCATATTTGGAGGATGGGATGGAGTTCGTAAGGTGCTGTTAGATCTCTTAATTTCCAATGAAATACGAACTCCGATTGTAGTTTTAATGTAACTTTATTCTGGCATCAGCAACAAGCTCTTGGCTTTAAGCCAGGCCTTTGTACTTCTGAGATCACATGGCCAAAATGGCTGTACTTATACCTCGTTCAATTTACAGAAAAGAACTCACCTTCTTTGACCTTATTGGCGCAATTTATTCTCTGTTAACTTTTAATTGGCTCACTACCCAAGGTCCTAAAATGTCAAGTTGATTGATGACTTAATGCAATGTGGTCTGTGTTTTCTCAAAAACTGCAGCCGGGCTGCAGAGCTTGAATTCTCTATCAGGTGCAATTGCATGGCTGTGTTCCCTGCCTGGGGTCTCAGTACATGGGAACGGGGATGGAGACAGGACTGAATGTACAACATGTCTCCATCCCCAGTGAGACGGCATACCAGGAGCATGGTCATGTGACCCTGTGTCATCTCGACAGGGCGAAGCTCCAGCTGCTTTGTGACATTGTCGGCTGCTGTACGATTGGCCCCTGGCTCCTTTGTGATGTCACTGGAGACAGGTTTCCGCCCCTGGTTACGCACCATCAGTGGTGTGTTACTGTGGACGGAGCTGGATTTGGCAGCAGGCATTGAGTAGCTACGAGAACATGATTGTGGCTTTATGAGCAAGCGTGTGGTATCCTACAGTTGTGGCCTGCACCATGAACACATTGGACGTCTCTACAGCCAATTGAATACATTTTGAAGTGTAGTCACCTTGTAATGTGAGAAACGCAATGTACCAATTTGCGCACAAGCAAGCTCCTTCAAACATGTGATAATGACCAGATTTTGTTATGTTAATTGAGGGATAAATATTGGCCAGGACACGGGGATATCACCCCTGCTCTTCTTCGAAATAGTGCCATGGGATTTACAACGTCCACCACAGAGCAAAGGGGGCCCTCGGTTTCACGTCGTGTCTGAAAGGCAGCACCTCCGACAGTGCAGTGCTCCCTCAGCACTGCACTGGAGTGTCAGCCTAGATCTTTGTGCTCAAGTCCCTGGATTGGGACTTGGACTCGCAACTTTCTAACCCAGAGACGAGATTGCTACCTGCTGAGCCACAGCTGACACGCTAGTGGCTCATGCTTTCCACGGCTCCGTAAGCAGAAGGTCAATGGATCTGTTGCTGGCCAAGTGGGCGGGAGCTGGGAAAGAGAGAGAATACAATGGGGGGTGGGGGGGCGGATGGGAGGAAAGCTCCGGGAGAGAGAGATCAGACAGAGAGAAAGGAGGGGCGGAAAGAGAGGGAATCGGAGGGGGAGAAAGAAAGGGAATTGGACTGAGAGAGAGTGAGAATCCGGGGGGAGGGGGGGGGGGAGAGGAGAAGAGAGAGGATCGGAGGAATGAAAGGGAATAGGAGGGTGATAGAGAGAAGAGGCGGAGAGAGAAGGTATGGGAGTGAGAGAGTAGGGAAGAGATAGAGGGGGGGGAGAGAGAGAGAGAGAGAGGGGGAGAGAAAGGAGCGGGAAGAAAGAGGAGAGGAGTGGAGGGGAGAAAGAGAGAAATGGGAGAAAGTGGAGGGGAAACGGAGAGAGTTGAAGGAGAGGGAGTTAATGAGGGAGGGAGAGAGAGAGAAAGAGATACAGAGAGAGAGAGAGATAGAGAGAGAGAGAGACAGAGAGAGAGACAGACAGAGAGATAGAGAGAGAGAGAAAGGGATCGGAGGGTGGTGAGAGGAGGAGGGGGAAGAGAGAGAGCGAGAGAGAGAGAGAGAGAGAGAGAGAAAGGGATCAGAGAGCGGTGAGAGGAGAAGGGGAGAGAGAGAGAGAGAGCGAGAGAGCGAGAGCCAGAGAGCGAGAGACAGAGAGAGAGAGAGACAGAGAGAGAGAGAGACAGAGAGAGAGACAGAGAGAGAGAAAGAGAGAGAGAAAGAGAGAGAGAAAGGGATCGGAGGGTGGTGAGAGGAGAAGGGAGGAGAGAGAGAGAGAGAGAGGAGATGAGAGAGAGGACGAGGAGGGGAGAGCGTATGGAGGGGGGGAGAGAGAGAGAGGAGATGGGGAGAAATAGGAGGGGGAAAGCGAGAAGTAGAACGAGAGAGAGAGGTGTTGAGAGGGAGAGCAGAGAGGAGGGGAAATAAAAGAGGAAGGGGAGAGTGAGAGTGGAGCAGGGAGAAAGACAGAAAAGAGAGAGAGAGGAGGGGAGAGAGAGAGGGGGGAGGAGTGGAGAGAGTGTGGGGATTGAGGTGGGGTCCAGAGAAGAGGGGAGGGAAGATCAGAGGGGACGGGAGAAGAGGTCAGGAACTTGGGTGGAGAGAAGGTCGGGAACTCGGGTGGGGTAAAGAGCACAGTGGGGATGGGGAAAGAACATAATCCAGGTCTAAAGCGAAGTGGGGAGGATGAGAGTGACAATGTGATACAGATGTCAACACGTATCACGTTCTTCCAACCCAACCACCTTTACTCCCACACCACATTCTTGCTCTCCTCCCGCTAGGCCTGGTTGATTTATTGGGAAGATTGGTGTGGGAAGTGACTTCAATGGACTGGACAAAATCCGGACATTGTCACTATTCACTTAATAGCCAATAAACCTGATTACCCCACAAACAATGCCCCATCTATGGGGGCAGGGTAGGTCATGAACTTGTTGGGGTGAGAACAGCAGGAACTCAGTTGGTGAGGTGAGGGTCGCGAATTTGGGCAGGGGAGAAGGTCAGTGACTTGGGGGCAGGGGAGGGTAGAGTGCGGGGAAAAGTTCAGGTGGGGGAGGAAGAAGAACAACATGAACTTGGCGGTAGGAGATGCTCAGGACCCTGGTGGGGATGAGGGAAGTTCAGGATTTTTTTGGGTGTGAGAAGGGCAGGAACCCATGCAAGGGAGGACAGGAATTGGAAGGGGGGGGGGCGAGGAGGGAGGTCAGTAACTTGAGGAGGGGGCTAGTCAGGAACTTGGATCCGGATGAAGGTCAGGAACTTGAGTGGGGAAGGTCAGGAAGTTGACGGGAGGTAAAAAGGTCAGAAACTCAGAGGTAGGAGGAAGGTTCCGAACTTGTTGGAGGGATGGAGGGACAGGTACCTGTTTTGCGAGGGGTGGGGAGGTGGTCTTAAGCTGCGAGTGTGAGCAATGTCTGTTCTATCCGAGTTCTGTTCTGGCTGGAGGCTGGCAGTCAAAATGGCTCGAAGTACACTTTGCAAAGAACTTGATTACTTAGGCAGGCAGCATCTAATTGCACATTCCAGATAAACTACCTGGGTCCTCCAAGGGGACCAATCCAAATTCAGGTCTTCTCCTCCAAGGTGACCAATCAAAAATCTGGTGTTGGTACTAAACGCGACCCCTATAAATTCAGGCAAGGAAAGAAAGGAACAATTTAATATTGAAGTAAGTAATTCAACCAAATATCATTAATTGTAAAAAAATATTCAAATTAAATATAGTCATAGTTGTAAACTTAGTCCCATTGTATTTGAGTAACAGATTCGAGAGTTAACATGAATTATTTTTATATTAGAAGATTCTTGGAGTGAGCATAATCTCAGGAAGGTGGAGTGAGAAAAAAAATCGAACGAGCACCGCCCTAACTGGGACTAGAGAAAAGTTGCCGGTTACACGGAGCGGTTCTGGTGGGACCGGGACTGCCAGTGAACAAGGTGGGATAAAACAGGAAGCATCATCAACGATTGGAAAGGTGAGAAGCTCCACTGAGAATCCCATCAGTGGAGGTTTGTTTCAAGGTAAGAGCCAAACAAGCTGTCGGGAGCCGTTTAATTTCTGGCAAAAGGCTCGGCATTTGAGGCGACAATTTGACTGGGGATTTACTGGTATGTAAAACGAGCCCGAACCTCACCTGGGAGTGCGTGATCCTTACATTTTCAGGGATTTATATTACGCTGTATGTGAGATGGTGTGCTTCATTGGGTAGTGTCAGAGCAGCTGTACGTTTCATTAGCCACATGCTGTATCTGAGTCCACTGTGCTTGCTGAATACCACACTCTTTACTCTGTATCTAACCCCGTCTACTTGCCCTGTGAGTTTTTGATTGGACAGTGTTGAAGGAGCTTTGCTCTGTATCTATCCCGCGCTGAACCTGCCCTGGCAATGTATGATGGGACTTTGTAGAGGGACGTAATTCTTTACTTCACCCATACCTTACCTTACCTAGGTGTGTTCAATGGGACAGTACAGACAGAGCTTCATTCTGCATCTAACATGTGCTGTACATGACCTGGAAGTTTTGATAAGACAGTGTGGAGAGAGCTTTACACCGAATTTAACCCATGCTTTACCTGACGTGAGAGTGTTTGAAGCGGCAGTATTGAAGTAATTTTATTCTGGATGTATCTTGTGCCGCACCTGAACTGCCAGTGTTGAAGCAACCGCTTCGACGGAGCTTTATCCCTTTTATCTATTATTGCTCAAAATTTTCCCTCCAATTATTGCTCATATGGTGCCATCCTTTAATAGCCTTGATGATCGCTACAAAGTGCCTCTGACGGCCCTTCCTGTTACAGGGAATAGACCGGATTCAGAACAAAGAGGTGGATGTTATATCTTCATCCAAGCACAATGATCTCAAACTGCCTTTCACTGCCGAGGCAGGAGGGAGGCACACTGCTTGATATTATGGGAGGGAGTCTTTGGGTGCCATTTGGTGGACATTTGTGCCATCGAATAGTGGCACCTCAAATTTGGATGATTGTGACATGGGGGGGATAATTCACAAGGGGCAATGTTGCGCGGATGTGTCCCGTGCCTGGGGTCTCAGAACATGGAGCAGGATTGAATGTACAACATATGATCATCCCCAGTGAGACAGCACACCAGGAGCAGAACCTGGTCATGTGTCTCTGGAACCCATCGAGTGGGCGTGGTTAAGGCTGTTTTTTTTTCAAACTTGTTAGTGGCTGCCATGTGATTGGCTCCTGGTTGCTTTGTGATGTTTCCTGGAGACAGGTTTACGCCCTGGTTACGCACAGTTCGTGGCACGTCACTGTGGGCGGAGCTGGAGTTGGTAGCAGATGTTGTGAGTGAGTATGGCCCCTATAAATAGAGACAAGGGAAGAAATATTACAATTATCATACAAATTTTAAATATATTGAAAATACATTTATTAAGTCACGAAAATAATCCCATTATTTTTCTGTAACAGATTCCATAATTAACATAAGAACTTAAGAAATAGGCGCAAGAGTAGTCACTCGAGCCTCCTCCGCCATTTAATAAGACCATGGCTGATCTGATCTTGGGCTCAGCTCCACTTCCCTGCCCGCTCCCCGTAACCCTTCACTCCCTTATCTTCAAAAATCTATCTCCACCTTAAATATACTCAATGACCCAGCCTCGTCAGCTCTCTGGGGCAGAGAATTCCAAAGATTCACGACCGTCTGAGAGAAGAAATTCCTCATTTCAGTTCTAAATGGGCGACCACTTATTCTGAAACAATGCCCCCTAGTTCTAGATTCCCTCACGAGTGAAAACATCCTCTCTGCATCTACCCTGTCGAGCCCCCTCACTATATTACATGTTTCAATAAGATGACGCCTCATTCTTCTAAACTCCAATGAGTATAGGCGCAACCTGCTGAACCTTTCTTCATGTCAACCCCCTCAGCTCCAGAATCAACCAAGTGAACCTTCTCTGAACAGCCTCCAATGCAAGTATATCCTTCCTTAAATATGCAGATCAAAACTGTACAGAGTACTCCAGATGTGGCCTCACCAATACCCTGTACAGTTGTAGCAGAACTTTTCTTTTATACTCTATCCAACTTTGAATAAAGGCCAACATTCCATTGGCCTTCCTGATTATTTGCTGTACCTACATACTAACTTTTTGTGTTTCATGCACAAGGACCCCCAAGGTCCCTTTGTACTGCAGGATTATTTAATCTCTATCCATTTAAATTATAATTTTCTTTTTTATTTTCCTACCAAAGTGGATAACCTCACACTCTCCCACATTATACTCCATTTACCATACGTTTGCCCACTCACTTAGCCTGCCGATATACCTTTGCAGATTTTGTGTGTCTTCCTCACAACTTGCTTTCCCACCCATCTTTGTATCATCAGCAAACTTGGTTACATTACACTCAGTCCCTTCATCCAAGTCATTAATATAGATAGTAAATAGTTGAGGTCCCAGCACTGATCCCGGTGGCACCCCACTAGTTATCGTTTGCCAATCGGAAAATAACCTGGTCATTAAGATGAATCATGTTTGTATTAAACGTTTCTTTGATTGAGCAGTGTCCCAGGAAGGTGGAGGCAGAGAAGTCGAACCATTAGTACACTAACTGAGACTGAATAAAGGTCACTAGGTTCATAGAGAAAATCTGGTAGGTCCAAGACCCCTAGTGTGGAAGACTGGAAACAGGAAGCTTCAACAATGATTACAAATGTAAGGAGCTTTACTGAGAATGTCTTCAGTTAAAGGTTTTGCAGACGTGAGAGTCGAACACGCTATTGGGAGAAGTTTAACAGCTGGCATAAAACTCAACACTTTGCACTTAATGAAATGGGCTTCCATCTACTTAATAAGCCCCATATCCAAGCCACATTTCCAAGTTTGACGTTGACACAAGCATGGATTTGTGAAAGGGAAATCATGCTTGACAAATCTTCTGGAATTTTTTGAGGATGTTTCCAGTAGAGTGGACAAGGGAGAACCAGTTGATGTGGTGTGTTTGGACTTTCAGAAAGCTTTCGACAAGGTCCAACACAAGAGATTAATGTGCAAAGTTAAAGCACATGGGATTGGGGGTAGTGTGCTGACGTGGATTGAGAACTGGTTGTCAGACAGGAAGCAAAGAGTAGGAGTAAATGGGGACTTTTCAGAATGGCAGGCAGTGACTAGTGGAGCACCGCAAGGTTCTGTGCTGGGACCCCAGCTGTTTACACTGTACATTAATGATTTAGACAAGGGGATTAAATGTAGTATCTCCAAATTTGCGGATGAAACTAAGTTAGGTGGCAGTGTGAGCTGCGAGGAGGATGCTATGAGGCTGCAGAGTGAATTGGAGAGGTTAGGTGAGTGGGCAAATACATGGCAGATGAAGTATAATATGTGAGGTTATCCACTTTGGTAGTAAAAACAAAGAGTCAGAGTATTATCTGAATGGTGACAGATTCAGAAAAAGGGAGGTACAACGAGACCTGGGTGTCATGGTACATCAGTCATTGAAGGTTGGCATGCAGGTACAGCAGGCGGTTAAGAAAGCAAATGGCATGTTGGCCTTCATAGCGAGGGGATTTGAGTACAGGGGCAGGGAGGTGTTGCTACAGTTGTACAGGGCCTTGGTGAGGCCACACCTGGAGTATTGTGTACAGTTTTGGTCTCCTAACTTGAGGAAGGACATTCTTGCTATTGAGGGAGTGCAGCGAAGGTTCACCAGACTGATTCCCGGGATGGCGGGACTGACCTATCAAGAAAGACTGGATCAACTGGGCTTGTATTCACTGGAGTTCAGAGGAATGAGAGGGGATCTCATAGAAACGTTTACAATTCTGATGGGTTTAGACAGGTTAGATGCAGGAAGAATGTTCCCAATGTTGGGGAAGTCCAGAACCAGGGGTCACAGTCTAAGGATAAGGGGTAAGCCATTTAGGACCGAGATGAGGAGAAAGTTCTTCACCCAGAGAGTGGTGAACCTGTTGAATTCTCTACCACAGAAAGTTGTTGAGGCCAATTCACTAAATATATTCAAAAAGGAGTTAGCTGTAGTCTTTACTACTAGGGGGATCAAGGGATATGGCGAGAAAGCAGGAATATGGTCCTGAAGTTGCATGTTCAGCCATGAACTCATTGAATGGCGGTGCAGGCTCGAAGGGCTGAATGGCCTACTCCTGCACCTATTTTCTATGTTTCTATTGCAAGCAACGTAGATGGAAATATAACTTTACAAACAGATATTAATAGATTAAGTGAAGGGACAAAATGGTGGCAGATGGATTTTAATGTAGGCAAGTGTGAAGTCATCGATTTTGGACCAAAAAGGATAGATTCGAGTACTTTCTGAATGGTGAAAAGCTGGTAACACTAGAGGTCCAATGAAACTTACGGTTCCATGTACATAGGTCATTAAAAAGTCTTGAAAAGGTACAGAAAAATAATCAAACAGGCTAATGGAATGTTGGGCGTTATAGCTACGGGACTATATTATAAGGGATAAAAGTTATGTTACAGCAATACAAACCACACCTGGAATACTATGTTCAGTCCTGGGCACTACACCTCAAGAAGGATGTACTTTCTTAGAGGGAGTGCAGTGTAGATTTACTAAAATGATACATAGACTCCAAGGGTTATATTACGATAACAGCTTACACAAACTAGGGGTTGGATTGCCTGAAAGTTAGAAGGTTAAGGTGTGAGTTGAACAAAGTTTTCAAGATTTTATGGGGAACTGATAGGGTAGAGAGAGATTTTATTTCCAATGGTTGGGCAGACTAGGTCTGGGGACATTTGTGTATGCAAAGGGTGGTAGACATTTGGAACTCTCTTCCACAAATGGTCAATTCTAGGTCAATTTTTCACTTTTAATCTGAAATTGATGGATTTTTGTTAACTGGAGTAAGTAATAAAGGCGATTTATATCGAGTTCAGTCACAGATCAGCCATGATCTTCACGAATGGCGGAAGAAGCTAGAGGGGCTTAATGGCCTACTCCTGTTCCAGTTTTGAATCACTGCACGAACGTGGAGATTGGAACCGTGGTATAATGAACACATGGCCAGGGACTTGAACCCTGGAGATTCAGATTAAAAGTCTGATGTTTTACTGAATGAGCAATCAGGCTCAGGATCTCAGATTCACACAACGATGATCATTGGCTGACGTGCATAATTAAACCCTGTACATTTTGCATTTTTCTCCAGTAATAGCACATGTGCAGCACATTTCTCTCACACACATACACAAAGGCTTCATTTCAGAAATAGTCTCCTTCCCACAAATGACACGCCCTTTAACAGCAGCGTCAGGTGTGAGAAGTGCTGTTCCTCAGATATCTGTATTGGATCCTCAAATTTTCATAATAATAATAATAAACTTCTATTTATAAAGCACCTTTAATGTTGTAAAATGTCCCAAGACGCTTCACAACAGTGTTACAAGACAAAACAGATACATTTAACACCGAGCCACAAAAGAAGAAATTAAGGCCGATGACCAAAAGCTGGGTTAAAGAGGTAGGTTTTAAGGAGCATCTTAAAAGGAGGAAAGAGAATGAGAGAGGGAGGTTTAGCGAGGGAGTTTCAGAGCTTAGGGTTCAAACAGCTGAAGGCACGGCCACCGATGATTGAGCAGTTATAATGAGGGATGTTCAAGAGACCAGAATTTGAGGAGCGCAGACATCTCGTGGAGTTGTGAGGCTGAAAAAGATGAGAGAGATAGGGAGGGGCGAGACCATGGGGTGATTTGTAAACAAGGATGAGAATTCTGAAATCGAGGCGTTGTTTAACTGGGAGCCAATGTAGGTCAGAAAGCAGAGGGGTGATGGGTGATCTTGACTTGATGCGGATTAGTACATGGGCTGCTGAATTTCGGATGACCTCAAGTTTACGTAGTGTGGAGTGTGGGAGGCCGGCCAGGAGTGAGTTGGAGTAATCAAGTCTCGAGGTAACAAAGGCACGAATGAAGGTCTCATCAGCAGAAGAGCTGAGGCAGGGGCGGAGGCAGGCAATGTTACGGAGGTGGAAACACATGGTTTTAGTTATGCCGTGGAATTGTGGCTCGAAACTCATTACAGGGTTAAATATGACACCTAGGTTGCGAAAAGTCTTGTTCACCCTCAGATTGATGTTAGGGAGAGGGATGGAGTCAGCGGTTAGGGAACGCAGTTTATGACAGGGACCAAAGATAATGGCTTCGGTCTTCCCAATATTGAATTGGAAAAAATTTCTGCTCATCCAGCACTGGATGCCGGACAAGCAATCTGACAATTTAGAGACCAAGCAGAGGTAGAGAGAAGTGGTGGAGAGGTAGAGCTGGGTTTCGTCAGCGTACATGTGGACACCTTGTTTTTGGACGATATCGTCAAGGGGCAGCAGATAGATGAGAAATAAGAGGGGGCCCCCCAAGGACAGGTTCATGGGGGACACCAGAGGTAGCGATGCGGGAGTGGGAAGAGAAGCCATTGCAGGAGATTTTCTGGCTATGATTAGATAGATAGGAATGGAACCAGGCGAGTGCAGTCCCACCCAGCTGGATATTGGTGGAATGGCGTTGGAGGAGGATGGAGTGGTCAACTGTATGCCAAAGGCTGCAGACAGGTCCAGGAGGACAAGGAGGGGGTAGTTCAACTGTGTCACTGTCATAACGGATGTAAATTTGTGACTTTGATGAGAGCACTTTCAGTACTGTGGCAGGGGAGGAAAATAGATTGAAGGGACTCCAAACATTGAATTCATGGAAAATGATCACGGATTTGGGAGGCGACAACACGTTCAAGCACCTCGGGACAGGAAAAGGCGGTTGGAGATGGTGCGATAGCTCGCAAGCAAAGTCGGATCAAGTGTTGTTGTTCGAGGAGAAGGGTGATGACAGCAGATTTGAGGGAGAGGGGAATAGTACCTGAGGAGAGAGAACCTTTAATAATGTCGGCGAACAAGGAAACCTGAAAAAGGAAATTGGGTGGTCAGTAGTTTAATAGGAATAGGGTCAAGCGAGCAGGGAGTGGGTTTCATGGACAAGATGAGTCTGGTGAGATAATGAGGCCAGATCAAAGAGAAACTAGAGAAATATGAGTTTAGGGCTAGGGCAGGTGGGAGCCTCAGAGGCAGTGTGGCCCGGTGGGATTGGGGAAGGAAGGGAACTGGCAGAGGCAGCTGATTGGATGGCCCCAATCTTTGAGACAATGAAGACCATGAGCTCCTCACACTTGTTGTTGGAGGTGAGTGTGGTGGAGACAGGGGAGAGGGGTTTAAGGAGACGGTTAGCAGTAGGGACTAATAACCAGGGGTTATCTTTGCATTCCAGAATGATGCTGGAACAGTGAGCAGTTTTTGTAGACAAGAGTAAAAACCGACAGTGTTTGGTGTGTTGAAGTCAGATCTGGCGGCGGATGGCTAAACCGGTCGTCTGCCAGATCCATTCAAGTCTGCGCCCTTTTGACTTGAGGGAGCGAAGAAGAGTTTTTTTTGAGCAGAGGGGTGACGACGGCAGATCTGAAGGAGAGGGGAACAGAACCCAAGGAGAGAGAACCGTTAACAATATTGGCTAACAAGGGAGCCCGAAAAGGAAGTTGGATGGTCAGTAGTTTTAATGAGAACAGGGTCAAGAGAACAGGAAGTGGGTTTTATGGACAATATGAGTTAGGTGAGATAATGAGGGGAGATCAAAGAGAAACTAGAGAACCAGGGGGTACGGCCAGGGTGGGAGAGAATACCGAAGGCCTTTTAGAAACGTATATATTGCATTACTATTATCCAATTTCTCTGGGAGAAACAAATATGGAAAGTTTGGGGGAGTGAAACACACATAAAGGTCATAAACAAAATCGGTGAAGGAAGCACAGGCAAAAAAACAGTGATCTTAATCACTTAGTGGGGTGGGGGGGGGGGGGGAAGGGGGGACATCCGCAGCACTGAAAAATGGGAAGTGACTGAGACAACGAGGAATCGCAAGAGATGAAATTTGTTGGCAGTCTCACAAGTGATTGTATTTGTTATCATGCTGTTAAACGGCAGATGAAATGAAAATGTGAAATGACTTCACCACCGGTAAAAGTAGAGCAGAGCCCCTGCTTGTGATAGAGAAAGAGTGATAGGATTAGATATTTTCGACTACTGAAACCGAAATTTCACTTGTGTGCCTTACATATTTGCTGATTCAGTTCCAGTTACTGAAACCCGGAGCCTGATGCTGATCGATGTGAACATCCTGATCAAGCCCCAAACAGCTGCTCATTAACTGGAGACTTTTCTTTTGCTGATAGGAAAATAACCTCCAGCGGCAATTGTCCACATTTAGGGCTATAAGGATCACATTTACATTACAAACGGCCGCATATTGAGATTAATAGGGCTGTGATCCGAATATAGCTAATTTACTTGAGTTAGAATTGGGACAAATAAACTGCTAATGATTTAAAGAGGTTTATTCTAAGCACAACGTTTTACTCAGAAAGTTCACTGTGCCCTTTGGTAATAATAAACTAACAGCGATATTTGTACCCGTGGCATAGAAACATAGAAACTAGGTATAGAAGTAGGCCATTCGGACCTTCGAGCATGCACCACCATTCAATAAGATCATGGCTGATCATTCACCTCGGTACTCCTTTCCTGCCTTCTCTCCATAAACCTTGATCCCTTTAGCCGTAAGGGCCATATCTAACTCCCTCTTGAATATATACAACAACTCTGCGGTAGAGAATTACACAGGTTAACAACTCTCTGAGTGAAGAATTTTCTCCTCATCTCAGTCTTAAATGGCTTACCACTTATCCTTAGACTATGTCTCCTGGTCCTGGACTTCCGCAACATCGGGAACATTCTTCCTGCATCTAACCTGTCCAGTCCCGTCAGAATTGTATAAATTTCTATGAGATCCCCTCTCATCCTTCTAAACTCCAGTGAATACAGCCCAGTCGATCCAATCTCTGCTCATATGTCAATCCTGCCATCCAGGGAATCAGTCTGGTGTACCTTCGCTGCACTCCCTCAATAGCAAGAACATCCTTCCTCAGATTAGGAGACCAAAACTGAACACAATATTCCAGGTGACGCCTCACTAATGCCCTGTACAACTGCAGTAATACCTCTCCTGCTCCTATACTCAAATCGTTAAGCTATAAAGGCCAAAGTATCATTTGCCTTCTTCACTAGCTGCTGTACTTGCATGCCAACTTTCAGTGACTGATGTACCATGACACTCGGGTCTCGTTGCACCTCCCCTTTTCCTAACCTGCCAACATTCAGATAATATTCTGCCTTCGTGGCATTTTATAGTTCGATAACTGTTGTCTTAAAAGAGCCCTTCGTTCCTCACTTGATTGTCAGCTAATTTAGTCTTCTCGTTATAGTCATTTTATTATTTTACTTCAGCAAATAGAGCAATGTACATGCGTGGAAGGCACAGCCGGAGCAAGCGAACTGAGGCATGGGTCCCGCCTTGTGCTGCTTGAAAAAAGGAAAAGCCTATATTTATACAAGATTCTCTTTAACAAACTGGAAGGACCTTGCATTATTTGGGAGTATCCATTCAAAAACATCGTCCTTCAGCTGGTGCATTCAAGTTTACATTTTTCGTAAATCAGAATTCAGTAACAGTATGACAATAGTATAAACACCCATGGCCCTATTTCAATCTTGAACACTGGCTGATGCTAAATAACATCTGTTCCTGTCTCTCTCTCTCTCTCTAAAGATGCCAACCACATTTTCCACTATATTGAATTAACTAAATATTAACACCTTTCAGAAGCTGAATTAACATTGTTCCACGTACCAATAATAATTAAATCGATTATATAAAACATGTAGGGGAAATATCCTCACTGATGGAGTCATGTCTAGCAGAAAGGAAGAAGGTTGTGCTTCTTTAAGGTCAATATTCACCGACCCATGACCGCAGGAGTTCCTCAGGACAGCGTTCTTGTCCCAAACAGTTTCAGCACTTTCATCGATGACCTTCCCTCCATTTAAAGGTGGAAATTGGGATTTTCTCTGATCAGTACAATTCCTCAGATAACAATTCCTCAGATAAAGAAGCAGTCCGGGCCCATAAGCAACATAAAATATTTGCCTTTTTCTTGCGTTCCTGTGATGTGGGCGAATCTGGCTAGGTCAGCATTTATTGTCCATCCTTAATTTTCCTTGACAAGGTGATGGTGCCTTCCTGATAATAGCTGCAGACCCTGTGCTGAATATACTCCCATAGTGCAGTTAAGGAAGGTTGTAGCTGGATTTCGAACAAGCGACGAATGAACGATGATATATTTCCACGTCAGACTTGGAGAGAAACATGGATATTATGGTCCTCCCATATACCTGCTTCCCTTGTTCATCTTGGTAGTAAAGGTCGCGGGTTTTGGCGGTGCTGTCGAGGAAGCATTGACGAGTTGAAGCAGTGCATCTTGTCGGTACACACTGCAGGCACATTGCGCTGGTGGCAGAGGGGGCGCATGTTTCTGGTTGATATCCAATCAAGTGGTCTCCTTTTCCTGCATGGTGTCGAGCTTCGGGGGTTGTTTGAACAGCACTCATCAATGCAAGTGAAGAGTACTCCATCACACACCTGACTTGTGCCGTGTAGATGGCTTTGGGGGGTTGAAGGTCCGATACTCCTCGCAGAATACCTAATGTCTGAAATGGCCTTGTAGCCACAGCATTTATGTGCTGTTAAGTGCAAAGTAACATTTGCGTCACAAACTTACGAAGAAATGATAATCCACAGCAAGGGAGAGTCCAAGCACCTTCCCTTGATATTCAGCGGCTTTATGATTGACGAGTCACCTAAAGTTAACATCCTGCCGGTCACTATGGACCAAAACATAAGTGGATGGGTACAAATAGGCCACTCACCACCATCATCTCAAAGGAAATCAGAAATGGTCAATAAACGCTGGCCTCAACAACGACACACACATCCTAAGACTCAATAAACTATATATATTTACAGCTCTGAAAATGGCAATTCGGGCCAAACAGTCTATTCCAGTGTTTATGCTCCACTCAAGCCTCCTCTCATATTTCCTCATCTAACTATCAGCGATAACCCTCTATTCTATTCTCACACATATTCTTATCTAGCCAGCCCTTAAATGCACCTATACTATTCGTCTCAACTAATACCTATGGTAGCGAGTTCAACGTTCTCATCAATCTATTGGTAAACATGTTTCTTTTGAATTTCCCTTTTTGATTTCTTTGTGACTATCTTATATTAATGGCCTGTGATGTTGTTCACAAGTGGAAACACTATCCATATCTTCTACAACAATACCTTTCATAATTTTAATTCTTTTAGTTCACTCCTTAGCGTTCTAATTTCAAGGGAAAAGAGACCCAGCACGCATTAATTCCTTATAAGTATAACTTCGCAATTCTAGTATCAATCTTGTAAATATGTATCCCACCCACTCCAGTGCCTCTATATCCGTTCTATATAATGGCGACCAGAAGAATACACAGTACTGTACTTGAACTGGGGTCTAATCAATGTCCGATAGGAATTTAGCACAACTTCCAAACTCTTAACTCCTATCACTCTTGCAATAAACCTTAATACTTAGTTTAATTGCTATAGCATTTTAACCTGTGTTCATAATTTTAAATGATTTGTTTATTTCACTCCCTGATCCCCTTGCTGTTCTGGCGCCGTTTAATTTTTTATTTCCCAAGAAACATTTGTGTTCCTTATTTTTTTTCAAAATATACTACCTTGCACAGACCGTGCAGATCCAGCTGTGATGCCACGGCTCCTTGGAGATGAGGCAGCTACTTTTGCAGCACAGGCGCATCATATCCATGCAGGCCGACAAAGACCTGCACGGCCCTTTGCTGAAATTTATTTGACAATTATATGCCCATTCTGCGAGTTAATTAACATATTTTTTGTAATTTGCTACACTGCGTCTCAGTATTAACTATCCCCACCCCCCGATTTGCTGTCCAGAAATTTAGAAATATAAATTTTGCTTCCAAAAGTCATATATATATATATAGATATATAGATATAATATTATATGTAATCTATGATTCCAGCACTGATTCTGGCGGGGTCCGAACTGACACAGTCTGCCACCCTGAAAAATGACCCTTTAAACCGACTGGCTATTTTAGCTCTTACATCCAGCTTACTATTCATTCAGCTGCTTGTCCCCTGACTCCAAATGCTCGAAACGTAAGCATTAGTCTATTATGTGGTAGCTTATCGCAGGCATTTGGAAATCTGGATATATTACATTTAATGATTTAACCTTGTCTATGCGCTCTGCTAACTTTTCGAAACATTTACTGAGGTTAGTCAAGTAATGCTTTCCCTTTAGAAATCAATGCTGAGTGTTCATTTTTATTTTCTTGCTTTAACGATTTTTTTATTTTATAGATTCCAATATCTTCCCTACTACTGATATGAAGCTGACTGTTCTACGGTTCCCTGGCAATGTTCTTTCTCCCTTCTAAATATATGTACAACGTTAGCTATCCACGTGTCCGTGGGCACTACAATTTTTCTAAATTAATTACTAACTATGTGTAATAAGGCATCTACTGTCTCTTCTCTAAATTATATCTCCCTGTAAATACTGAAGCGAATTAATGATTTAATAGTTCTGCCATTTCGACATTGCTGCCTGTGACTTTATTATGTTCCTTCTTCAATGGCCCTATTCCTATCCCAAATGTCTTACTTTATTTTTATGGTTTTATAGAATCTTTTGAGTTATTTATGTTACTTGATAATTGAATTTCAACGTTCCTCTTTACCTTTGTAATTGCTTTTTTATTTAACCGCTGTTTTTTCGTATTCACCCTTGGATTGCTCTCGCCAGCTGTCCCTCTACTTGGTGTATGCTTCAATATTAAATTACATTTTCCTCTTTGTTTTTATTCCGCCATGGTGTGTCATTGTTATCCAGTTTGTTCTTGTTTTTAGCGAAATATATGTTTCCTTAACTCTGTTGAAGAACTTTTAAAAGTTTCCACTGATGTTCTACATTTTCGTTTACCAATATTTATGTCCATTTTATTTTACAAGTTCTCAGCCCCTCAAAATCGGCTTTTCTTCACTCTATTGTCCCGATCATTGCCAGATTTCAGCCCTTCTCAATTATTAACTTAAAATGTATTATATTATTGCCACTATTGTCTTAATGTTAGCCGATATTTACATATCTGATCTGTCCTGTTTCCTTCCAGTAGTGAATCCTCCATTTGTGGCCTTCATACACAATGCAGTTCCGCACATATTTTAGGGACTCTATTCCTTTATCACATTTGTGTACCTCTTCTGATTAATTAATTTTGGTATAGATATAGCTCACGATTATTATTCCACGGTTTTCAATCATTTCCATGATTTGTTTGAATATCTATTCCCCTCCGCCCTTCTACTATAAGGTTAGCTGTAACCTATTTCTATTACCTATCTGACCTTTATTGCAAAGGGGATGGAGTAAAAAGCAGGGAAGTCTTGCTACAGTTGTACAGGGTTTTGGTGAGGCCACACCTGGAATACTGCGTGCAGTTTTGGTTTCCATATTTAAGAAATGATAAACTTGCTTTGGAGGCAGTTCAGAGAAGGTTCACAAGGTTGATTCCAGAGATGAAGGGGTTGAATTAGGAGAAAAGGTTGAGTAAGTTGGGCCTCTACTCATTGGAATTCAGAAGAATGAAAGGTGATCTTATCGAAACACATAAGATTATGAGGGGGCTTGACAAGGTGATGCAGAGCGGATTTTTCCACTGATAGTGGAGACTAGAACTAGAGGGCATGATCTTAGAATAAGATGAGGAGAAATTTCTTCCCACAGAGGGTTGTGGATCTGTGCAATTCGCTGCCTCAAAGAGCTGCGGAAGCTGGGATATTGAATAAATTTAAGACAGAAATAGATATTTACTTAAATGATAAGGGAATAAGGGTTTATTGAGAGCGGGCAGGGATTCCATGATTGGAACAGCCATGATCTTATTAAATGGCGGAGCAGGCTCGAGGGCCGTATGGCCTACTCCTGCTCCGGTTTCTTCTGTTCTTCTGTTCTTTTTATTGTGACTGACCTTTTATTATCTTTTATATCTATGCAAATGGATCCTTTTCATCTCTTACTGTTTGCTGCGTCACTTTTCCTACTGCCATTATGTTATCTCCAATAAATAAACAATTCTCCACCACCCCGATTCCCACTGTATCTTTTCTAAATATTTTACATTCTGCAATAGTTAATTACCATTCATGAATGTTCTATTGCCATGTCTTAGTAATCTCGTAAAAAACAGTTTAAATGGTGAGCAATAAAAACGAATTGAAAGCACAAAACTGAATCTGGCTACCGAAACCGATTTCTCAGCAACGACGTCTGCACTGCAGATTAATCAGTGTTACATATACAGAATTAATGACGTTAATTAAAATATAGTTATTTATCAGAACACTTCAATCCGAACGAGTTTTTGTATTTTTCAGGTCCAGCCCGATCCAGAGAACAGGGTGGAGAACAGTTTGTATGATCAGTCTGCAGGTTGTGTTTATGACTGTAATGTGTAACCTATTTCTCCACAGGGTGTGTTCATTACCCTGCAGAACCCACAGGAAAAAAAGAAAGAGTTGTATTTATACCACGCCTTTAAAATTCATCGGGTGTCTTCAAGCGCTTTACAGCAAATTATTTACATTCTGAGTGTAGTCACTTTTGTAATGATAACTTACCCAGACTCTCTGGAAATGGAATCAGGAGCCGCAGAAATGTTGAGGATTCGGAATATACTAAACACAATTATTTGTTTTAATAAAAGGCACTGGACCTATCGGCATTAATTTCTGTCATTGTTCAATGCAATTGAAAATTAGTAGCATATATGTGAGAACGGGTAGCAAATAATTGCTTGCTTCTGAAATTAGCTTGCTGTAAGCAGAGCCATTTAACAGAGTAAACCTTCCAAATATGAAGGCGTATGCTAACGTTCCACTATTATAAATAGTATTTGCATATATTTCTCGTTTAAGACATTTAGGAATAAAAAGTTAATGGTCGAGCATTTTCAAAATAAAACGCAGCTACGAACCATCACCGAGTTTAACGTTTCAAGTAACAGCTTATTTTACCATTTCAATCACATTGATCTCGGGTCTCTAGGATTCCTTGTTGCCAAACCGAATGGCATGCCTTGTTGTGGCGGGGAGTTGGGGTTACCACCTCCCTGGCATTAACTCCTGCATCAGTGAACAAATCCGGATCCGATAATTTCAGGCACCACTCGAACTGAAAATCGGTTGGCAGTTTATTGAAGAGTGAACGTTGTTTGATGGCGCTAATGATTGGTCTATCCATTGATTATCATAATACAGCTTATAGGTCAGTAATTGGCAGGATACAGTCGGTTGATGAAATTGTGGCAAGGACACAGCTAGTCATCCTTGTATATTGTCTATCAGATACCAATATCAAATGCTTTGGACTGGTTTGGATGCGGGTGGGGACAGCTTGTTCTGAAGTTCAGCTCATCTACAGCGGAAGGTGGAATGTAGTCACGAACAAAAATATTCACGGAGCTCTGTGCATTCATCTGCTTCTTATTGTCAAGTGAATGTAACATAATTTTTGGGACACTGCCTGTATTAGGGTAGTAAACTCTCTATGATTCCGGATACGGTCATCCACTTGGGCCTTTTGACTCAAGACAGTTTCACATACTTCACTCTTCTCTGTTGAAATAACGTGCAGTTGTTACACTTATTTGATGATAGGAATGTCCATGGAGTCTCATCCCACTGTCAACTGTCTGATTGTTCAGTACCATACTGCAAGGGATGTACAGGCAAGATGGTATATATAGGGTTTCACACTTTATCAGGACCCTAACACGTGAGTACATGCTAATATACTGTAACTCATATACACACCAGGCAAGATCCTGATACATTGTGAAACCCCATACACATCAGGAAAAATCCAGATACACTGTTTGAACCCATACACGCCTGGCAGGATCCTGATACACTATTAAAATCCATGCACATTTGAAGGATCCCGAGGCACCCCGCGGAAAGTGCACTTGAACCAGATACACTGTGAAACTTCATACACAAATGGCAGGATTCTGAAATACTATAAATTACCATATACACGTAGCATGGTACTGATACGCCACCAAAACAAATACACCCCTAACAGGATTCACGATGGACCGCAAATGCCGATAAACAGCTGATAGGATCCCAATATAACATGGACTCCAATAGATATGATGGAGCGCATCTCTACAAGATGCAATGGAAGTCAAAAATAAATAAAAAGTCCATGAACATACATCAATAACTTGCCATATAAATTAAAATCAAAAAGACATGGAACTTTGAAGTATTGTTCACAGATAGTAATTGAATTCAATAAGACATTTCTGGCTTGAATAATGGGTGGACACATGAGGGATGAAGTTCAAAGCAGGGAAGTGTGAAGTGATACATTGTGTTAGGAATGATGAGAAGTGACCTTACGCAATAATAGTACAATTTTAAAGAGTGCACAGGAACAGAGAGACTTGGTGCTCCGTGTGTATAATTCTTTGAAGGTGAAAGGCCAGCTTATCAAAGCAGTTAATGAAGCATATGGGTCGGAGGTTTAAAATTAAGGCACAGAGTACAAAACGTTATGGTTAATCTATATATAACACTAGATCAGCCGCAATTGTAATAGTTTGCAATTCTGGGCATCACACTTTAGGTGGATAAATGTGAGGTTATCCAGTTTGGGGGCAAAAACGCAAAGACAGAATATTATCTGAATGGGGGCAGATTAGGAAAAGGGGAGGTGCATCGAGACCTGGGTGTCATGGTTCATCAGTCATTGAAAGTTGGCATACAGGTACAGCAGGTGGTAAAGAAGGCAAATGGTATGTTGGCCTTCATAGCTAGGGGATTTTGAGTATAGGAGCAGGGAAGTCTTACTGCAGATGTACAGGGCCTTGGTGAGGCCTCACCTGGAATATTGTGTTCAGTTTTGTTCTCCTAATCTGAGGAAGGACGTTCTTGCTATTGAGGGAAGGCAGCGAAGGTTCTCCAGACTGATTCCCGAGATGGCTGGACTGACATATGAGGAGAGACTGGATCAACTGGGCCTTTATACATTGGAGTTTAGAAGAATGAGAGGGGATCTCATAGAAACATACAAGATTCTGATGGGATGGGACAGGTTAGATGCGGGTAGATTGATCGTGATGTTGGGGAAGTCCAGAACCAGGGGCCACAGTCTTAGGATAAGGAGTAGGCCATTTAGGACTGAGATGAGGAGAAACTTCTTCACTCAGAGAGTTGTTAACCTGTGGAATTCCCTACCGCAGAGAGTTGTTGATTCCAGTTCATTGGATATATTCAAGAGGGAGTTAGATATGGCCCTTGCGGCTAAGGGGATCAAGGGGTATGAGAGAAAGCAGGAAAGGGGTACTGAGGGAATGATCAGCCATGATCTTATCGAATGTTGGTGCAGGCTCGAAGTGCCGAATGGCCTACTCCTGCACCTATTTTCTATGTTTCTATGTTTCTATGGAACGTGCAGGTGTTGGAGTGGGTAAAGTAGAGATTTAATAGAATGGTTCCAGAATTGAGGGAAATAGTTATATATATATATAAACAAGCTGCGGTTCTTCTCCTTGGCGCAGAGAAGACTGAGAGGGAATTTGGTAGAGGTATTTCAAATCATGAAGTGGTTTGTTAGAGAAAATTAATAGGACCAATTTTCAATGACTGAAGGATCAATCACGAATGCACAGAGAGTGAACGGGATTGGCATAAGACCCCGAGGCAACATGATGGAAATCTGTTTTTTCGCAACGAATGGTTAGCATTTTGAATGCACTGCCTGATAGGGAGTTATGTATAGATTCAATCGTAGCCTTAAAAGGGGACTTAGATATATAGTTGAACGGAATAAAACTGCAGAGGTATGGGGAATGGAACTAACTGGATTGATCTTCGAAAGAGCTGGTTCAGACTCATTGGGCCTAATGGCCTCCTTCTGTGATATTCCATGATTCTATCATTCTATGTATGCTGGCCTTTCTATTTATAGGGTTGGAATGAAAAACAACAACAACAACAACAACTTGCATTTATATAGCACCTTTAATTTAGGTGCTTTGCAGGGGTATTATAAGAGAGCACAATATTGACACCGAGCCACATTAGAAGTAATTACGGCAGATGGCCAAAACTTTGGTAAATATGATCGCTTTTAACGAGCATCCTGAAGACGGAAAGAGAGTTGGAGAGGTGGAGAGGTTTACAGTGCGACTTTCAGCTTAGAGACGAGGCAGCTGAAGGCATTGTCAGCAATGGTTGAGCAGTTATGGGATGCTGCAAAGGGCAGAATTTGAAGAGCGCAGATGTCTCGCGGGGGTTGTGAGTCTGATGGCCATTGCAGAGATAGGGAGGGCGAGGCCTTGGAATGTTTAGCAAACAAGCCTAAAAATTTTGAAACAGAAGCTTTGCTTAACCGGGAGCCAATGTAGGTCATCGCGACGAGATCGGTGAATCCTACTTGGTGCGAGTTAGGACAAGAGCTGTCGAGTTTGGATTACCTCAAGATTACATAGGGTAGTAATTAGGAGGCCAGCCAGGAATGCTTTAGAGTAGTTAAGTCTAGAGCTAACATAGGTAAATGACCTGCTGCAGGGGCGGAAACGGGCAATGTTACAGAGGTGGAAGTAGGCATTTATTGTTATGCCGAGATATGTGGCCGGGAGCTCATTTCGACTCAATATGACACCTAGGTTGCGAGCCGTTCCGGTTCAGCCTCAGGCAGACGTTCGGGAGTGGAATGGAGTAGGTGGATAGGACTCACAGATATTTTTGGGGGTGGGGGGGAACCGAAGAAAATTGACATGGTCTGCCCAATATTTAATTGGAGAGAATTTATGTTCATTCATTACTGGATGTCAGACACACAGTCTGACAATTTAGAGACCATGGATCTGTCAAGAGAAGTAGCGGCGAGGTCGAGCTGGCTGTCGTCCGCGTCCATGTGGAAATTGACATTGTGTTTTCGAATGATGCCTCCAAGGGCAGCATACACCTGAAAAATAGGAGGGGTCAAGGATAGACTCTTGATGGACACAAGAGGTGACGATGCAGGTGTTGCAACAGAAGCCATTTCAAGTTATTTTCTGCCTACGATGAGATAGGTAAGAATGGAACCAGGCGAGGGCAGTCCCATGGAGCTGGACGATGGCAGGGAGGCGTTGGACGAGAATAGAGTGGTCAATCATGTCAAAAGTGTCAGAGAAGTCGGGAAGAACGAGGAGGAACAGTTTACCTTTCCAACAATCAAAAAGGATGTCATTTGTCAATTTGATGACAGTCGTTTCGGTGCTACGGCAGGGGTGGAAACCTGATTGAAGGGATTCAAATATGGAGTTCCAAATATGATAGGAAACGAGTTAGGAACATACAACACGTCTCAATGTAGATATACGAATAATTAGTGGCACTGATCTATTGCAGATTGTTTAATGCTGTTTGAAAACAATTTTAACTTGTTGAGCTAATAGCTAAACTAAAATGAGCACAGCCTACTAGGCCACATTTCAATATCTTCCTTGATGAACCTCTAGTCCACACCTTATAAGAATTTAAGAACATAAGAAACAGGAGAAGGAGTAGGCTATTGGTCTCCTGGAGCCTGTTCCACCACCAAACACGAATATGGCCGATACGATCACTGGCTCAGTTCCACTTTCTTGCCCGATCCCCATAACCCCTTATTCCCTTGTCGTTTAAGAAACTGTCTATCTCTGTCTTAAATGTATTTAATGACCCAGCTTCCACAGCTCTCTGAGGCAGCGAATTCCACACATTTACAAACCTCTGAGAGAAGAAATTCCTCCTCATCTCAGTTTTACATAAGCGGACCTCATCCTAAGAATATGCCCATTATTTCTAGTCTCCCCTATCAGTGGAAACATGCGCTCTGCATCCATATTGTCAAGCCCCCTCATAATCTTATATGTTTTGATAAGATCATCGCTCATTCTTCTGAATTACAATGAGCAGAGGCCCAACCTATGCAATTTTTCCTGATAAGTCGACCCCCTCATGTCCGGTATCAACCTCGTGAATCTTCTCTGAACTACCTCCAAAGCAAGTATATCCTTTCTTCAATATGGAAACCAAAACTGCATGCAGTATTCTAGGTGTGGCCTCACCAATACCCTGTACTGCTGTAGCAAGACTTCCCTGCTTTCATACTCCACCCCTTTTGCAATAAAGGCCAAGATTCCATTGGCCTTCCTGAGCAATTGCTGTTCCTGCCTATCAAACTTTTGTGTTTCATGAACCAGGACTCCCAGGTCCCGCTGTATTGCAGCACTTTACAATTTTCCTCCATTTAAATAAAAAGTTGCTCCTTGATTATTTCTGCCAAGGTACATAACCTCACACTTTCCAACATTATACTCCATCTGCCAAATTTTTGTCCACTTACTTAGCCTCTCTATTTCATTGTGCAGATGTTCTGCATCCTCCTCACACATTGCTTTTCCTCCCAATTTGAATTGTCAGCAAACTGGGCCGCGTTACACTCGGTCCATTCTTCTAAGTCATCAGTATAGATTGTAAATAGCTGGGGCCCCGAGCACTGATCCGTGCAGCACCCCATTAGTTACTGATTGCCAACCCGAGAATGAACTATTTATCCCGACTCTCTGTTTTCTGTTAGTTAGCCAATCCTCTATCGAAGCTAATATGTTACTCCCAACCCCGTGAACTTTTATCTTGTGCAGTAACCTTTTATGTGACTCATTGTCAAATGCCTTCCGGAAGAACAAATACAATGCACCCACTGCTTCCCCTGTATTAACCCTGTTCGTTACATCCTCAAAGAATTCCAGAAAATTTGTCAACATGACTTAACTTTCATAAATCCATGCTGACTCTGCCTGACTGAATTATGTTTTTCCAAATGTACAGCTACTGATTCTTCAATAATGGACTCCAACATTTTCCCAACCAAAGATGTTAGCCAACTGATCTATAGTTCCCTGTTTTTTGTCTGCCCCCGTTTTCAGTAGGGGCGTTACATTTGCACTTTTCCAATCTGCGAGGACCTGCTCAGAATCCATCGAATGTTGGTAAATTACAAACAATGCATCCACTATCCCTGACGCTATTTCTCTTAAATCCCTAGGATGCAAGCCATTAAGTCCAGTGGATTTATCCACCTTTAGGCCCATTATCTTACTGAGTACCACCTCTTTAGTGATTGTGATTGTGTTGTTCCTCCCTCCCCTTCCCCCTATAGCCCTTCGAATATCCACTGTGTGGTGTCCTCTATCGTAGACACTAAAACAAAATATTTGTTCAGAGTTTCTTCCATCTCCATGATCACCATTACTAATTCCCTGGTCTCGTCCTCTAAGGGCCCAACATTTACTTTAGCCAGTCGTTTCCTTTTTTATATACCTATAGAAACTCTTCTATCTGTTTTTAAATTCGTGCTTGTTTACTTTAAAATCTATCTTCCCTTCCTTAATCATTTTTTTAGTCATGCTTTGCTGGCTTTTAAATGCTTCCCAATATTCTGTGCTTCCAATAGGTCTGGCCACATTATATGCCATTGTTTTTAATTGGATACCGTCCTTTACTTCTTTAGTTAGCCACGGATGGCTATCTTTTCTTTACATGCTTTCCTCCTCACTGGAATATATTTTTCTTGAGAGTTGTGAAATATCTCCTTAAATATACACCACTGTTCATCAACTGTCCTACACTTTAAGCTATTTTCCCCACAGTAGCCAACTCAGCCCTCAGAACTTTGTAGTCTCCTTTATTTAAGCTTAGCACGCTGGTTTGAGATCCAACTTTCTTACCCTTGGTCTGAATCTTAATTCGTTGCCCCCAATGCTGCTCTCCTCTATTGCCGTCACCTTGTTCATTGTGCTTTTAGGTTTCCGCTCACGTGGAACCCCCCACCCCCACCCCCACACATTCTAATTAGTTTAAAGCTCTCTATGAAGCCCTAGTTGTTCAGTTCACCAGGATGCTAGCCCCAGAACATTCCAAGTGGAGGCCTTCCCGACGGAAAAGTTCGCTCAGCCAGTGCGCCAGGAAACAAAACCCATTTCTCCCACACCCGTTTCCGAGCCACGAGATTAGCTCTGTGATCTCTCTGACCGAAGTAAATTTGCTTGTGGTTCGGGTAGTAATCCAGAGATTATTACCTTTGTGGTTCTGCTTTTAAATTTGGCCCTTAGCTGCTCGTAATCCCTTAGAATCTTGACTATCCTATCTATTTTGTCGGTACCGACGTGGACCACAACAGCTGGATCTACCACCTCCACTCCAAGTTCCTCTGCAGCCCTGAGGAGATGTCCTCAACCCTGGCATCGGGCTGGCAACACAGCCTTTGGAGTCATGCTCACGGCTGCAGAGAACTGTATTTATCCCCCGAATGGTACTGTCCCCTACTGCTGCAATGATTCTTTTCACTCCCCCCGCTTGAATGGCCTCCTGCACCACGGTGCTGTGGTCAGTTTGTTCCTCCTCCCTGCAGTCCCTGCTTTCGTCCAAACACGGAGTAAGAGCCTCGAATTTGTTGGGCAAGAGCAAGGGCTCTTTCTGCTCCATCGCTACCTCCTGGATCCCCATACCTTCCTCACTCTTAGTCACACCCTCGTGTCTTGACCGCCAGACAAATCTGAGTTAGTTAACATAAGGGGTGTGACTACCCCCTGGGACACAGCGTCCAGGTAACTCTCTCCCTCCCTGATATGTCGCAGTGTCTGCAGCTCCAACTCCAGTTCTTCAACGTGGAGCCAAAGTTCCTCGAGCTGCAGACTTTTACTGTAGACATGGCCACCTTGGACCTCAATGGGGTCCACCAGCTCCCACATGCAGCAGCACTAACACACCACCTGTCCTTCCATCTTAATATATTTAATTCATTAATTAAGTTTTAATTTTAGTCCCACCAATGCCACAGTAATCTAACTCTTAACAAAACGCACACTACTGCCATTTAGTAAATCGTTGACTAAATAATTAAGCAAGAAAAGCAAGGAACGAGGGAGCACTCACCAACCAATCACTTCCCTGCTTTCCAGTGACGTTTAAATAGTAGCACAATTCCACCTCGTTGCAGTCACTAACCTGCTCGCGCTGCTCACTGGAGTATTTAACCGCCACTGGCGCTGACTTTAAGCTGCCTGTGGCGGGGAGGTTCTTACCTGAGGTCGCCGTGATCTGGGGCCTTGCTCCCGCTGCCTTTATGCTGCCTGTTATCAACTGGTTATTTAGACAGTGTCGAAATACACAATACTACAATTACGTGACAAAGATAAACAGTGAAAACAGCAGAAGAAATGAAAATGTAAACTGCAAAATGCAGTAGGCAAATGATACACGGAACTTAACGCCTCTACAGCTTTTAGAATCAGTTGAGATTGTTTGAATTGTAAATGAATACTTGAATAACAACAGTTGAAAACGTGTTCTATAATTTACAGTGACTGTCCATAATGCAATAATGGACGGAATACACATATTTGCCCTCGTTGCTACACACTTCCTTGCAATACTGCTGGGAGCAGGAATTGGGATTTGTATTTAACGGAAATGTCAGCGCAAAGAAAATTACACACAGCTGGATGAGGAAAACACAGCAAGGACTTACCTGGGCATTGCTGATGAAGGAGCTCCAAAGAGTGAAGAAAGGAGTTACAAGTTCAGTGTTGAAAGAGGTACTTGCCTCACATTCTGTTCTTCCTTCCGTATAGGCCTTTGCCTCTACACGCCAGTTACTTCCTTAAGTGCATGCTTAAAACCCACTTTCGTTTTACTACACTTCCTGAACAATTACAATTTCTTTCTCTGGCCCTGATGTGTCAGTTATTTCCTCATTTAAACTTCCTTGAGGCGCCTTGTAGTATTTATTTTTTCACGTTAATTGTGCGATACATATGCCATTTGTTGTTGTTTAGCTACAGTGTTTAGTGAGTGGAACTAAATCTCACGACTTTCTCCAACATGCTCACTGTCCATCCTTTGATTTTTTTGATGTTGAGGTGTATTTAACTCTGGAAATTTACCAGCTACAGTCATGTTTAATCTAACATATTTGCTTCAGAAATTGTGGAAGGAGGGTTTCTGTCGGTGGATGCCTCCGATTGACAAATGTCTACGCACTTACCTGGTGACCCGGGAGTTTCGTGAACATGTAGTTCTGGGCCTCTATGCAAAGACCTGCATAGAGGCCCACATATCCCAGGGGCGTTAGCGCTTCATACACATCCGTGGAATCACGTAGGCTGGCCCAAGCTATCAGTGTAGTGGAATTACCCATTCATACTTAATTACTTCTGTTTACATGGAATCATCATAACTATAAATGGGAATGCTCCAAAAACTCACCAGCATATCAATAAATTAAAAAATAACATCACATATTTAAAATTAATCAAAATGTAATTCAATTATTTTTCTAAAACATCAATTTTTGAAAAATAAATGTATATATTTTATAGGCCTTTGTCTTTGTGTGATTAATGTCTATTGATCATGAAAATGACAACGATTTTTCCAAAGGTTTGTATCTTGTACTCGGTGTACTGTCATTCATAAAGGTTAGCATGACTGCCTTTTGGCTTCACAATATTTTCAATTCTCAATTCCTGTATCACAATTTAGTTTTGCTTAAAATGAAGTAGCAAAAAGGGAAGCAGGAATTAAGTTGCATTTATTGTTTCATTATTTTAATTTCTGCAAATTATTTATGAACTCTTCAGGCAATCAATTAAAATTCAAGATTGTGTCTAAATGCTCAATCTAGTTCTAAGGCATTAAATGTGAACTGGAGTCTCAGGTCACCATCAGGAACAATTATATGTTAAAGTTCTGGAAATGCACTTCCATATTAATATTGGCTGCTAATTTATCCATGCTTTTGTGAGATTTAGAATCGATTGCTCAAAAGACATTTGGACACTGACCGGTTTAAAATCTAGCTTGTCACCCACATTCCCATAATTTACTTAGTCACTAATATTCACATTCAGTTCTAATCACAATTTGACCATCCAGAATCATCAAAAACATTGCAGCATGGAAGGAGACCATTTCGGCCCATCAGATCCCAGCAGGCCGAAAAAGAGCTTTTCGGCCTAATCCCACTTTCCAGCTCTTGATCCGAAGACGTGTAGGTTACAGCACTTCAATTGCAAATCAAAGTACTTTTTAAATGTGGTGATTATTTCTGCCACTATCACCTTTTAGGCAGTGAGTTCCAGACTTCCAATCCTCCCACCAATTACATTAAACCTATGCCCTCTGATTGTTGACGACTCTGCTAAGTGAAATAGGTCCTTCCAATTCACTATCTAGGCCCCTGATAATTTTATGCACAATAAGGTATCACTCAGCCTTCCAAGGAAGAAAAATCCAGCCTATTTAATCTATCCTCATAGTTAAAATTCTCCAGTCCAGACACCATTCTCGCATTTCTCTTCTGTACCCTCTCAAGTACAATCATACAATTCCTAGAATGTGGTGAGCATACTGCATGCAGTATTCTAGCTGTGGCCCAACTAGTGTTTTATACACTTCAAGCATAACCTCCCTGCTCTTCTATTCTATGCCGCGTTTAATAAAGGCAATGATTCCGTTTATGTATTTAACCACTTATGTACCTGGCCTGCTACCTTCAGGAATACTTGGACCTGCACTCAGTATCCTTCCATTTAATTTTTATTCCCTTGTCTTTGAAGCCCTCCAAAAATGCATTACCTCACACTTTTCTGCTTTGAATTTCATTTGCCACTTTACTGACCACTTGACCAGTTTGTTGCTACAGGCCTGCAGTCCACAACTTTCTTATTCTTTATCGAGTGCACAGCCTATTTTAGTATCATTTGCAAACTTCTTAATCATATGCTATAAATTTAAGTCTAAATCGTTGATATATACCACAAAATAGTAACGACCGAGTACTGAACACTGGAACCAGCCTTCCAGTGACAAAAATACCCATCAAACATTGCTCTTTGCTTCCTGCCTCTGAGCCAATTTTGGATCCAACTTGCCACTTTGCCCTGGATCCCATGGGCTTTTACTTTCGTGACCAGTATGCCATATGGAACCTTATAAAAAACCTTGCAAAAGTCCATATTCAATATATCAAGCTCACAACCAACATCGATCCCCCCGCCCCCACCCCCGCCGCAATTGTTAGCTCCTCAAAAAATTCTATTAACTTTGTCAGACACGTCCTGTCCTTCTAAAATGCACACTGACTGTCGTTGATTAATCTGCAGTTTTTCTAACTGAAGTGTTATGCTGTCCCTCAGACTTCTTTCCAATAATCTTGCGACCACAAGGTCAGGTTGACTGGCCTGTAATTACTCAGTCTATCCCTTTCTGCCTTTTACATCAAAGGTACAACATTAGCAGTTCCTTTTATCTGCTCCACTCTCACTGTGCTCCCACCAGTTCTGCTCCTTCTGGTCTCGGGCTTCTGCTGCCATGCACCTTCACCTGCTCTATTCTCGCAGCGCTCCCGCCAGGTCGACTCTATTCATTTATCTGAACTCATCCTGATCATCTACAAATCCATCTACAGTCCCTACCACCTGTTCTCTACTGTCTTTTTTTAGAACCGTTCTGTCGCACACCTCTCCCTCACTGTGGTCTCCAGTGTACCGATTCTTCTGCTCTGCACTCCATGCAAATGCATCAATCCCACTGACTCAGTTCCGAAGGGCCCGTATCCCTCTACATCAAACATACTTTAACCAGACTCCAAATGTTGCAGGACATGGGCCTTTCCTCGTACTGTAACAAAAAATTTCAGCATTAATTCTAAGTTCTTCTCTGTGAGGAGCAACTGGCGATTACACTACTTTACAGGTTTTAATAAACACGATAGCAGTTGGTTGTGTATCTGTAAAGCATGCACTCCCATGTTCCGCCACCAGGGACTTTATCACCTGAAGTCCCAAGGGATCCCAGCATTCCTTGGGAGCACTGTATTTAAGCCGGCCCCGAAGGTCTGTTCCTCACTCTGGAGTGTCTTATTAAAGACTGAGGTCATTGTTACTTTAACCTCCCTGTGTGCAGCCTCATCTGTGTTAGGTTCACAATAACTGCCGACGAGAATATGAATCCAACGCAAAGGTGCAGAAAACTGTAGGCATCCTGGAGACGTTCTCAGAGAGTGAGGACTGGGAAGCCTATGTCGAACGGCTAGACCAGTACTTTGTAGCCAACGAGCTGGATGGAGAAGGAAGCACTGCAAAAAGGAGAGCGGTCCTCCTCACAGTCTGCGGGGCACTAACCTAGAGCCTCATGAAGAATCTACTGGCTCCGGTGAAACCCACAGATAAGTCGTATAAGGAGCTGTGTACACTGGTTCGGGAGAATCTTAATGCGAGTGAACGCGTGCTGATGGCGAGGTATCGGTTCTACACGTGTCAGCGAGCTGAAGGTCAGGAAGTGGCGAGCTACGTCGTGGAGCTAAGGCAGGATAATGTGAGTTTGCTGGCTACCTGGAGCAAATGCTCAGAGACTTTTTTGTACTGGGCATTGGCTACGAGATCACCCTATGAAAACTTTTGACTGTAGATACACCGACCCTCAGTAAGGCCATTACAATAGCACAGGCGTTTATGTCCACCAGTGATAACACCAAACAAATCTCTCAGCACACAAGTACTAGCAATGTTCATAAATTAACTGGAATTGTGTTTGCCAGCAGAAATGTACAGGGCAGAACCACGAGTCTGCAACTGCCAGCAGGCCTCAGGTGACCCAGATGACTCGGATTCTCCAACAAAGGATGAATGCAAGGCAATTCACACATTGTTGGCGTTGTGGAGGCTTCCATTCAGCCTATTCATGCAGCTTCAAAGTGTATGTTTGAAGAGCTGTGGAAAAATGGGGCACCTCCAACGAGCTTGCAAACGAGCTGCAAGCTCTGCAAAACCTGCTAACCAACACGTGGCAGAGGAAGATCGGTCCATAGTGGATCAAAGCAATTTCGAGCCTCAGAGAGAGGAGGCAGATGTTGAAGTAGATGGGGTGCACACATTTTCGACGAAATGTCTACCTATAATGCTAAACGTAAAATTGAATGGCTTACCCGTAGCCATAGAACTGGACAATGGCGCTAGCCAATCCATCATGAGTAAAAATATGTTTGCGAGACTGTGGTGCAACAAGGCACTCAGACCAGCCCTGAGCCCCATCCACACGAAAGTGAGAACGTACACCAAAGAGCTTATCACTGACCTCGGCAGCGCCATGGTCAAGGTCACCTACGAGGGCACCGTACATGAACTACCATTCTGGATTGTCCTGGGCGATGGCCCACACTGCTTGGAAGGAGCTGGCTGGGCAAAATCCGCTGGAACTGGGATGACATCCGAGCGCTATCACATGTCAATGAGGCCTCATGTACCCAGGTTCTTTACAAATTTCCTTCCCTTTTTGAGCCAGGCTTTCAAAACTTTTCAGGGGCAAAGTTGCAGATTCACTTGGTCCCAGCGGCACGACCCATTCACCACAAGGCGCGAGCGGTACCTCACATGATGAGGGAGAGAGTGGAAATCGAGCTGGACAGGCTGCAACGCGAGGGCTTCATCTCCCCAGTGGAATTCAGCGAGTCGGCCAGCCCGATTGTTCCAGTACTCAAAAGTGATGGCACGGTCAGGATTTGCGGCAATTATAAAGTAACTATTAATGGTTTCTCGCTACAGGACCAATACCCACCACCTAAGGCAGACGATCTATTTGCGATGCTGGCAGGAGGCAAGACATTCACCAAACTCGACCTGACTTCGGCCTACATGATGCAGAAGCTGGAGGAGTCTTCGAAGGGCCTCACCTGCATCAACACGCAGAAGGGACTGTTCATCTACAACAGATGCCCTTTTGGAATTCGGTCGGCTGCAGCGATCTTCCAGAGAAACATGGAGAGCCTACTCAAGTCGGTACCACACACGGTGGTCTTTCAGGACAACATATTGTTCACGGGTCGGGACAGCCGCCGAGCACCTACAAAACCTGGAGGAGGTCCTCCAGCGACTGGATCGCGTAGGGCTGCGGCTGAAGAGGTCGAAATTTGTCTTCATGGCAACAGAAGTGGAGCTTTTGGGGAGAAAGGTAGCGGCAGACGGCATTCGGCCCACAGATGCCAAGACAGAGGCTATCAGCAATGTGCCCAGGCCACAGAACGTCACGGAGCTGCGGTCATTCCTGGGACTCCTTCAACTATTATGATAACTTCCTACCGGGGTTAAGCACCCTTTTAGAGCCCCTACTTGTGTTATTGCGCAAAGGTGAGAACTGGGTATGGGGGAAAAAAACAAGCAATTGCTTTTGAGAAAGCCAGAAACATTTTATGCTCCAACAAGCTGCTTGTATTGTTTAACCCGTGTAAAAGACTTGTGCTAGCATGTGACGCATCGTCGTACAGAGTTGGGTGTGTATTACAACAAGCTAACATTGCGGGGAAGTTACAACCTGTCGTCAATGCTTCCAGGAGCTTGTCTAAGGCCGAGAGGGCCTACAGCATGATTGAGAAAGAGGGATTAGCGTGTGTGCTTGGGGTAAAGAAAATGCATCAGTACCTGTTTGGCCTCAAATTTGAGCTGGAAACCGATCACAAACCCCTCACATCCCTGTTCACTGAAAACAAGGAGATAAATACTAATGCCTCAGCGCACATAGAAAGATGGGCACTCGTGCTATCAGCGTATAACTATACCATCCACCACAGGCCAGGCACCGAGAACTGTGCTGATGCACTCAGTCGGCTACCATTGCCCACTACGGGGGTGGAAATGGCGCAGGCTGCAAACGTGTTGATGGTGGCACAGCCCGCAGATTTGTTGATGGTCAAGGATGTGTTTGAAAATGATAAATCACCTGTCAAGGCCCGCCAGATTAGGACTTGGACCAGCCAAGGTCCTCTGCTGTCTCTTGTAAAAAACTGTGTACTGCATGGGAGCTGGGCCAGCATCCCCGTTGAAATGCATGAGACAATCAAGCCATTCCAGCGGCGAAAGGACCAGCTGTCCATTCAGGCAGATTGCTTGTGTGGGGTAACTGCGCAGTGCTACCAAAAAAGGCAGGGAGACGTTGATCTCGGATCTCCACAGCACACACCCGGGTATAGTAATGATGAAAGCGATAGCCAGATCCCACGTGTGGTGGCCCGGTATGGATTCTGACTTAGAGTCCTGTGTATGGCAATGCAGCGCATGTGCTCAGTTGAGCAACGCGCCCAGAGAGGCACCACTAAGTTTGTAGTAATGGCCCTCCAGACCATGGTCGAGGATCCATGTCGACTATGCTTGCCCGTTTCTCGGTAAAATGTTTCTGGTGGTGGTGGATGCTTTTTCAAAATGGATTGATTGTGAAATAATATCGGGAAGCACCGCCACCACCACCATTGAAAGCCTGAGGGCCATGTTTGCCACCCACTGCCTGCCTGACATACTGGTCAGTGACAACGGGCCATCTTTCACCAGTGCCGAATTTAAAGAATTCATGACCTGCAATGGGATCAAACATGTCACCTCGGCCCCGTTTAAACCAGCCTCCAATGGGCAGACAGAGCGGGCAGTACAAACCATCAAACAGAGCATTAAACGAGTCACAGAAGGCTCACTCCAAACCCGCCTGTCCCGAATACTGTTCAGCTACTGCACGAGACCCCACTCGCTCACAGGGGTGCCCCCGGCTGAGCTACTTATGAAAAGGACGCTTAAAACCAGACTCTCGCTGGTTCACCCCAACCTGATGATAAGGTAGAGAGCCGGCGGCAGCAACAAAATGTAAACGATGGTCGCACCACTGTGTCACGGGAAATTGATCTGAATGACCCTGTGTATGTGCTAAACTATGGACATGGTCCCAATTGGATCGCGGGCATGGTGATAGCTAAAGAAGGGAATGGGGTGTTTGTAGTCAAACTAGAAAATGGACAAATTTGCAGAAAGCACCTGGACCAAACGAGGCTGCGGTTACAGTCTGCCCTGAACAACCCACAGCAGACACCAACTTTTTTGAGCCCATAACACTCACACAAAGGATCAATGACACCACGCTGGACCAGGAAATCGAACCCATCACGCCCAACAGCCCAGCAAGGCCAGGCTCACCTAGCAGCCCTGCAGGGACAACAACACGCCAGCCCAGTGAGGGCACAGCCAACACACCAGAACAGACATTTGTACCGAGGTGGTCAACCAGGGAAAGAAAGGCTCCCGACCGCCTCACCTTGTAAATAGTTTTCACTTTGACTTTGCGGGGGGAGTTATGTTGTTTATCTGTAAAGCATGCACTCCCATGTTCCGCCACCAGGGAGCTCATCCCCTGAAGTCCCAAGGAATCCCAGCATCCCTTGGGAGCACTGTATATAAGCCGGCCCCTAAAGCCTTTTCCTCACTCTGTAGTGTCTTATTAAAGACTGAGATCACTGTTACTTTCATCTCCCTGTGTGCAGTCTCATCTGTGTTAGGAACACAACAATTCAGATTATACATTGTTTCATAGCGGGAACTGTATTTTAATCTGTTTTCGTTTACACCTTTGACAGAAAAATCAAATGCTAATATCTTACTAATATTGGCGAGCTACACTGATATGCAGCTGCGCAGCATTATCAAGCACTTCCATCAGAGATTAGAAAAGTCAATCGAAGAATTTGTGTAGGTTGTTAGTGATTCGTTTTTCAATGCAAACGTGTTTACTAAAATAGATCTTGAGGTATGCTACATATATTGTGGAATGTGATCGTGAGATAAACGATTTGCTGTTTCTATTAACTGTGTCCCGTGTAACCTAATGATACAAACAGCACTCAATAATGATGCTGAAATTGTTGTCCGTTGAAAGTGTAACCAATATTTGAAGTGCTCCTCTGAGATACTTCTCTGGTAAATTAATTTGTACTATAATTTTCAATTAATGCATGAAATAATAAGAAAACAGCATCTCTTGGTATAACCATATTTGCTTCAACTTATGCCCAAATTCTTAACTGCTTCTTCAATGGCCATCCCGCATAAGGTCAGACTTGGGTATGATACCTGATGATTGCACAATGTAAAGCTCCATTCGCAATTCCTCCAATAGTGAAGCAGTCCATCCCCATATGAAGCAAAACCTGGTTTGAATGGAAGATTGGCAAGTTAATTTCACGCAATCCAATTGCCAGGCATTGGCAATTTCCAACAAGAGAGAGTCTAAACTATTCCCTTTGAAATTTAATGCCCACCACCATATAAGAACATAAGAACATAACAAGTAGGAACAGGAGTAGGCCATACGGCCCCTTGAGCCTACTCTGCCATTCAATAAGATCATGGCTGATCTGATCATGGACTCAGCTCCACTTCCTCGCCCGCTCCCCATAAGCCCTTATCGTTTAAGTATAATATTTTTCTGTCTTAAATGTATTCAATGTCCCAGCTACCAGAGCTCTCTCAGGCAGAAAATTCCACAGATTTACAACAATGTGAGAGAAAGAATTTCTCCTCATCTCTGTTAAAATGTGCGGCCCCTTATTCTAAGATCATGCCCTCTAGTTCTAGTCTCTCCCATAAGTGGAAATATCTGCTCTGCATCCACCGTGTCAAGACCCGTCATAATCTTATATGTTTTAATAAGATCGCCTCTCATTCTTCTGAACTCCAATGAGTAGAGGCCCAAACTTCTTAATCTTTCCTCATAAGTCAACCCCCTCATCCCCGGAATCAACCTAGTGAACCTTCTCTGAACTGCCTCCAAAGCAAGTATATTCTTTCGTAAATATGGAAACCAAAACTTCACGCAGTATTTCAGGTGTGGCCTCACCAAAATCTTGCATAGCTGCAGCACGACTTTCCTGCTTTTATACTCCATCCCTTTTGCAATAAAGATCAAGATATCATTGGCCTTCCTGATCATTTGCCGTACCTGCACACTATCATTTTGTGTTTCATGCACAAGTACCCCCAAGTCCTGCTGTACTGTGGCACTTTGCAATCTTTCTCAATTTAAATAATAACTTGCTCTTTGACTTTTTCTGCCAAAGTGCATGACCTCACAATTTCCAACATTATACTCCATCTGCCAATTTTTTTGCCCACTCACTGAGCCTGTCTATGTCCTTTTCCAGATTTTTGTGTCCTCCTCAAACATTGCTTTTCCTCCCATCTTTGCATCGTCAGCAAACTTGGCTACGTTACAGTCAGTCCCTTCTTCCAAGTCGTTAATATAGATTGTAAATAGTTGGGGTACTAGTAGTGATCCCTGTGGAACCCACTAGTTACTGGTTGCCAACAAGAGAATGAACTATTTATCCCGACTCTCTGTTCTCTATCCATGCTAATATATTACCCCCAAGCCCGTGAACTTTTATCCTGTGCAGCAACCTTTTATGTGACACCTTGTCAAATACCTTCTGGAAGTTCAAATAAACCACATCCACTAGTTCCCCTTCTTCCAGCCTGTCCGTTACATCCGCAAAGAACTCCAGCAAATTTGTCAAAAATGACTTCCACTTCATAAATCCATGCTGACTCTGCGTGACCGAATTTTGCTTATCCAAATGTCCTGCTACTGTTTCTTTAATAATGGACTCCAACATTTTCGCAACCACAGATGTTAGGCTAACTGGTCTATAGTTTTCTGCTTTTTGTCTGTCTCCTTTTTTAAATAGGGGCGTTACATTTGCAGTTTTCTAATCTGCTGGAACGTCCCCAGAATCCAGGGAATATTGGTAAATTACAACCAATGCATCTAAAATCCCTGCCGCTACTTCTTTAAGACCCTAGGATGCAAGCCATCTTGTTGCTGTGGTAATTGCAGTGGCTGCTTTTCTGCAGAGGATCGGTTTAATCTCGTATCTGAAAGCGAATATTGAGGATGTCCTATAAATGGATCAATTAACTAAAATTGCAGGATTCCGAGGGCCAAGCTAAGCCGACTCGATATGAAAAAAATAATAAGACACTACTTGCACCACAACCATTACGTTTCCTCAGCACAGCAGCAACGGAATCCCTGAAGCACGATAACACTTGTAATATTGAATTACTTCTAATCTCACGCGAAGACATTAACTGAGGTACTAATGCTATACTGTCGGAATTGAAGGGCGTGTGTTTCCTCCCCTTCTTCATTAAAGCAGTTCTTTGTTTACAGTGAGCCATATGATTGATTTGAGCCACTGCCAGTTGCGCGAATCTCTAGATATTTCTAATGAACGTATACAAATTGTTGATTCCATTCCTCTGCTTCTTGCATTGCACAGCATGGCTGCCTCTCTCTGACTTTCTAACACTTTACCTGCTCGACTATTTACATCGAAGTAAACACTTCAGTCATTTATAGCCTCACACAATCTGCATTATGTCATTTCTCACCAAGGACCGCAACATTCATTCAGCCTATCGGATATGCAACCTACCGCGTTGATTCCTGCCGAGCACAATTCATGTCCGTTATTCCGCTCACACCTCAGTATTATCACTAATACTGGTTTCTCCTCAGTCATTACCCTCTGACGTCAATACTTGGATAATGGCCCACTTCGTCAAAACAATCGCTAACCTCATCTTTGATGCCCATATGTTCTCTTTTCCGAATACCTGCTACAATTGCATAAGACATGTATACATAAAGTATTCCGAATATAGCTGGTTAGTTGAAAACACAGATTGACTGGGGATATGCTATAAATGATCATATGCAGATATTAATATCTACATAGCTTATGTATGCAGGATAAGGAGCTAAAATTTGAATTTACTAAAAATTAATGGGGAATTAAGTTTTAAAGATATTTGGGATAAGATATTTTGTTCAATATTCAATTGCAGCACTGTATCCTTCCCAACGTTAATCTACACGATTGGGGATACAGCATAATAAAAGAACTGTTTATTTATAAATAGATTTTATCGTGCATCAAATGGTGGTAAATGATAGAAGAAGTGTTATAAATACAAACTGCAGAAATTGCAGCAATAACTGTAACAGAGTGATTGGTGACTTTATGCAAAGGATAGAAGTAGCTAACGTGGAATAAAGGGCATGACATTTTTAGCCTGTCCAGTACATTGTTTAGATGGGTACATGTTTAGGATATCAAGCAAGGATTGAAGATTGGATCCACTTCTGGACATAGGGTGGCACTAGTAGGTGAGGTAAGGGTAGTGCAAAATCTAGGAATATATCATTAGTATTCATATGAACTGTAAAAGGTAAAGTGACAATCAAAGCAATATGCATTTTACAGAAATAAACCTAATTTCAAATAAACTAAAGTGCCAGCCCAGATCAGAAAATGCCACGAGGAAGCAATAGGAAGCTACCAAATAGGAGAAGATTGCGATAAAAGATATACAAATTACATGAGAATAAAAGAGGGGCACCACAAACAGATAATTGCTTGGAAGTGCACAGAAAATTAACTAAAATAATATTTTAAAATAAACGTAAGGATGTAGCGCTTAATAAATCAAACACAGCAAGGAATCATAGAAAACATAGAGCAGAAGCGAAAATAGTAAAATATATGAAGTGATTAAGTGGCAGGTTAAAGAATTAGAGACAATTATCACATTTTATAAACACCTCAAATAAAACAGTTAATCAAAAGTGTTTAAGGGATGAAAAAAACATGGTTCATGAGAAGCATGAAGGAGTGACTGGTAAGCTTATGCTGCTGTTTCGATGAATGAAGGTGATACTTGAAAATAATTGAAACATAGAAACAGGAAACCTACAGCTTAGAAGGAGGACATTTCGAACCATTGTTTTCGTGCCAGCTGACAAAAAGCCGCACGGCCCTCGGTCAGCAGCCCTGAAGGATACATATAAACCTATAAACAATGAACAGTGGTGGAAAAGTAAAGAGCATTCAGCCCAACCAGTCCACCCCACACAACTGCGATACCCCTTGCACTGAAACATTCCACACTCCACCCCAACCGGACCCATGTTGATCTCCTGGGAGTGGCAAAAACCAGATAAATGCCCAGGTTCAATTGGGAAAAATAAATCTGGGAATTTTCATCTCCGACCCATCCAGGTGATCGAAACTAGTCCAGGAGATCACCCTGGCCGTATTCAATTCCCTGCTGTAGTTACCATCGTAAAACGAGGTTATCCAGTCTAATTGCACTTACCAGCTCTAGGCCCATAACACTGCAGGTTACGGCCCTTCAAGTGCCCAGCCAAGCACCTTTCAAAAGTAGTGAGGGTTTCTACATCCACCATGCATCCAGGCATTGCGTTCCAAACCACCACAACGCTCTAGGTAAAGAAGCTTCCCTTCAAATCCCCTCTGAACATTCCACCAACCACCTTAAAACTATGCCCCCATGTAATTGACCCCTCCACCAAGGGGTCAATTACATCCACTATATTCTGGCTCCTCAGAATTTTGTGCACTTCAATAACATCTCCTCTCAACCTACTCTGTTCCAATGAGAACAAACCCAACCGATCAAATCTGTCCTCACAGCTAAGGTTCTCCATTCCCAGCAGCACTCGTAAATCTCCTCATGTACTCTCTCTACTGCAATCGCATCATTCCTATAATTCGGCGAGCAGAACTGCATGCAGTATTCCAGAGTATAATATCTTTTATGCGTAAACTCCCTGCACTTGTATTCTATGCCCAGGCTAATAAAAGCAAGCATTCCCTATGCCTTCTTAACCACCTTATCCACCTGGCCTGCTAGTTTCATGAATATGTGGACAAGCACTCCAAGGTCCCTTTGTTCACCTACTCTTTAATATGGCGTACTGCTTATTGTATATACCCTTTCCTTATTAGCCCTCCCAAAGTTTATTACCTCGCACTTCTCCGACTTAAATTCAGTTTACCACTGCTCTGCTCATCTCACCAGTAGATTGAAATTCTCCTGCAGTCCATGACTTGCTTCTTCATTATCAACCACACAGTCAATTTTAGTATCATCTGCAAAATTGTTAATCATACTCCCTATATTCAAATCTAGATCATTGATGTATACCACCAAAAGCAAGGAACCTAGTACTGAGCAATGCGGAGCCCCACTGGAAACATTCTTCCAGTCACAACAACATCCATCCACCATTATCCTTTGCTTCCTACCTCTAAACCAATTTTTGATCCAACTTGACACAATGCCCTGGATCCCATGGGCTTTAAACTGCTTGACCAGTCGACCATGTTGGACTTTACCAAAGCTTTGCTAAAGTCCATATACACTACATCGTATGCACGACCCTCATCAACCCTCTTGGTTACATCCTCAAAATATTCAATCAGTTTCGTTAAACTCGACCTTCCCTTAACTCCACGCTGACTGTACCGAATTAAGCCTTGCCTTTCCAAATGTAGATTTTTGCTGTTTTTCAGGCTTTTGTCCAATAATTTCCCCACCACTGAGGTTAGGCTGTTAGGCCTGTAATTACTTGGAATTTCTCTTTCTCCCTTCTTAAACAACGGTACCACATTAGCAGTCCTCCAATCCTCTGGCACCATGCAAAAATCCAAAGAGGACTGGAAAATGATGATCAAGGCGTCTGCTATTTTCCCTTCTACTTGGCTCAACTGCCTGGGATGCATTTCAACCGGGCCTGGGGACTTATCTACTTCCAACACTGCTGAACCTTTAAATACCTCCTCTCTCATTATGTTTATTTTAACCAGAATTTTACAATCCTCCTCGATAGCAGTATCTGTATTTTCCCTTTCCTTTGTTAAAAAAATGCAAAGTATTCATTAAGAACCATACCAACATCCAAAAAAACTTAATGAAGTAATTAGAAAGAAAATCGCATGCTTCATTATGGGGGCTGCCGAATTGCTAACTGCACCTTTCGTGTCATTGGCCAACACTAATCTCGCACATATTGTTATGATTTTCAATTTTTGCAATTGTAGTATCTGAAACCACTTTGCGTGTTTTCCAAAATATTACTGTTATTAACAATCAATAATTCTTGATTTTGGTCAAATACTGTTCCTACAAACGTAACTTATCCCCTTTTATTGAATAGTTCTAACATTTTCTATTTATTCGCTTAGAAAATGCAGTTTCCCTCTGTGATTTAACGCTGCTACTCTGCAGCTTTGCAGCCTCATTCAGCCCTACAATAATGCGTGATTTCTGCCCTCATCCCATTCCGGCCGATTTTCTTCACGTCATTATTGGCAGCCGGGCCTTTAGCTGCCTAAGCTCTGCAATTCACTCCCGAAAGCTCTCAGGCTCGCTACCTTTCTCTGCTTAAGCTTTTGGTCACCCGTTGTGCACTATTCTATTCATTCCTCTTATGAAGAGAGGGACAAAGAGAAAACACGTTTCTTATCTGATTATGTGTATTATTAGCTCACTATGTTTGAATTGTTTTTTAGAAAATCAGACGATATTAAAAAGTCATCGCAGGAACCATGCTTCCCAATACATTTTCAATACCGTGCTTGAAAAGGGAGCTCGGGGAGAAAGAGCAATGTGGAATTCATTTTTTCAATTGTACAATAGCAAACCAAGCTGAATGTGATATTGTCAGAGATACGAAACAGTCGCACAGAGGGAGGAAGTGATCAAGAAGATAGGTGGTATCCAAATATTTTTGTATAGTATCCTTTTTATTGTCAGAATAATAAAGATAATTTTTAATGGTTGGACTTTATTTTAAGTTAAATTCTGTGAGGATGGAATTCTGCATGGGTAAAGCAAAGGGCGGATTCGCATTTGCCGACCGTTTTAAAACATGTCCGGTATTCAGGTCTATTCAAGGTTATTCGTGCGTAGCATATAGAAGGCAATTGATGCGATATGGCCTGTATTATTTTTTCACTTAAAGCTAGCAATATTGCCTCTGAACATACACATTTCAGTGGAGAAGTGAAAGACGAAATAAGAAGGGCAAAGTGAGTTAATGAGCGACTACTGGCAGCTAACATATAAAGGGAATCCAAAAGTCTTCGTAAATAATAAACAGATAGTAACAGAAGAGGTGGGGCCAACGAGGATCCCTGTGCATGGATACGGGGGCATGGCTGAGCTACTAAATTAGTAATTTGGATCTGTCTTTAACAAGGCAGAATATGCTGCTAAAGTCATAGTGAAAGAGAAGATAATTGAAATACGGGATGTGATAACAATTGATAAAGAGGAGGTACCAGAGTGACAGGCTCTACATAAATTAGATTCATCACCACGACCGTGTAGGATAAATCCTAGCATGCTGAGAGAAGTAAAGGTGGAAAACAGAGAGGTACTGGCCGTAGAAATTGTACATCACTGTCCGGAGTAAAAATAAAACAGAGAAGGTGGCTTAACCGTGGCTAACAAGGGAAATTAAGGATAGTGTTAAATCCAAGGAAGAGGCATATAAATTGGCCAGAAAAAGCAACAAACCTGAGGACTGGGAGAAATTTAGAATTCAGCAGAGGAGGACAAAGGGTTTAAAGAGGGGAAAAATAGAGTAAGAGAAGAAGCTTGCCAGGAACATAAAAACTGACTGCAAAGCATCTATAGATATGTGAAGAGAAAAAGATTAGTGAAGACAAACGTAGGTCCATTGCAGTCGGATTCAGGTGAAATTATAATGGGAACAAAGAAATGGCAGACCAATTGATCAAATACTTTGGTTCTGTCTTCACGAAGGAAGACACAAATAACCTTCCGGAAGTACTAAGGGACCGAGGGTCTATTGAGAAGGAGGAACTGAAGGATATCCTTATTAAGTGGGAAATTGCGTTAGGGAAATTGATAGGATTGAAGGCCTAAAAATCCCTGGGGCCTGATAGTCTGCCCCCCAGAGTACTTAACGAAGTGGCCCTAGAAATAATGGATGCATTGGTGATTATTTTCCAAGAATCGATTGACTCTGGATCAGTTCCTATGGACTGGAGAGTATCTAATGTAACACCACTTTTTAAAAAGGGAGCGAGAGAGAAAGCGGGTAATTATAGACCGGTTAGCCTGATATCATTAATGCAGAACATGTTGGAATCAATTATTAAGGATGAAATAGCAGCGCATTTGGAAAACAGTGACAGGATCGGTCCAAGTCAGCATGGATATATGAAGTGGAAATCATGCTTGACAAATCTTCTGGAATTTTTTGAGGATGTAACTAGCAGAGTGGACAAGGGAGAACCAGTGGATATTATGTATTTGGACTTTCAAAAGGCTTTTGACAAGGCCCCACATGAGAGATTGGTGTGCAAAATCAAAGCACATGGTATTGGGTGTAATATACTGGCGTGGATCGAGAACTAGTTGGCAGACAGGAAGCAGAGATTCGGGGTAAACGGGTCCTTTTCAGAATGGCAGGCAGTGACTAGTGGAGTGACGCAGGGCTCATTGCTGGGACACCAGCTCTTTACAATATATATAAATGATTTGGATGAAGGAATTGAGTGTAATATCCCCAAGTTTGCAGATGACACTTAACTGGGTGGCGGTGTGAGGGGGACACCAAGAGGCCGCAGGTTGACTTGGACAGGTTAGGTGAGTGGGCAAATGCATGGCAGATGCAGTATAATGTGGATACATATGAGGTTATCTATTCTGGGGGCAAAAACGCGAAGACAGAATATGCTCTGAATGGCGGCAGATTAGGAAATGGGGAGGTGCAACGAGACCTGGGTGTCATGGTTCATCAGTCATTGAATGTTGGTATACAGGTACAGCAGGCAGTGAAGAAGGCAAATGGTATGTTGGCCTTCATAGCTAGGGGATTTGAGTATAGGAGCAGGGAGGTCTTACTGCATTTGTACAGGGCCTTAGCGAGGCCTCGCCTGGAATATTGTGTTCAGTTTTCATCTCCAAATCTGAGGAAGGACGTTCTTGCTATTGTGGGAGTGCAGCGAAGGGTCACCAGACTGATTCCCAGGATGGCAGGACTGGCATATGAGGAAAGATTGGATCAACTGGGCCTTTATACATTGGAGTTTGGAAGGATGAGAGGAGATCTCATTTAAACATATAAGATTCTGGCGGGACTGGACAGGTGAGATGCAGGAAGAATGTTCCCAATGTTGGGGAAGTCCAGAACCAGGGGACACAGTCTTAGGATAAGGGGTAGGCCATTTAGGACTGAGATGGAGAAACTCTTCACTCAGAGAGTTGTTAACCTGTGTAATTCCCTGTCGCAGAGAGTTGTTGATGCCAGTTCATTGGATATATTCAAGAGGGAATTAGATATGGCCCTTCAGGCTAAGGGGATTAAGGTGTATGGAGAGGAAACAGGAAAGGGGTCCTGAGCGAATGATCAGCCATGATCTTGAATGTTGGTGCAGGCTCGAAGGGCAGAATGGCCTACTCCTGCACCTATTTGCTATGTTTCTATGTTTCTATAATCTTCCAAACCTTCCTAGATATGGCGGTGGTGACAGACGACTGGATAATTGCAAATATTACAACCTTTGTTCAAAAAACGGTTTATGATTAAAACCAGCAAAGGGAGTCCAGTAGTGGGATGCTTGAAAAACGATAATCTGGGACAAAATTAACAGGCACTTGGACAAGTGTGGATTAATTCAGGAATGCGGTTGATTTGGTTTACATGGACTTCCAAAAGGCTTTTGAAAAAGTGCCACGTAATAGGCGCCCCAGAAAAGTTGAAGCCCATGGATTAAAATGGACAGTGGCAGCATGTATACGAAATGGGCTAAGTGACAGCGAACAGAATGTAATGGTGATCACATTCTTTTTGGACTGGAGCAACATTTAAAATGGTGTTCCGCAGAGTTTGATACGAGGAAGACTGCTTTTCTTGATATATATTAACTTGGAACTGGGTGTAGATGGCAGATATTAAAAATCTTCAGACGATACAAAATTTCTAAGTATAGTGAAAAGTGAGGAGGAGAGTGATAGACATCAAGTGTTATATTTCCAAGTTTACAGATGACACTAAGCTGGGTGGCGGTGTGAGCTGTGAGGAGGTTGCTAATAGGCTGCAGGGTGACTTCGACAGGTTAGGTGAGTGGGCAAATGCATGGCAGGTGCAGTATAATGTAGATAAATGTGAGGCTATCCACTTTGGTGGCAAAAACGCGAAGACAGAATATTATCTGAATGGCGGCAGATTAGCAAAATGGGAGGTGCAACAAGACCTCGGTGTCATGATACATCAGTCATTGAAAGTTGGCAAGCAGGTACAGCAGGCAGTGAAGAAGGCAAATGGTATGTTGGCCTTCATAGCTAGGGTATTTGAGTATAGGAGTAGGGAGGTCTTACTGCAATTGTTCATGGCCTTGGGGAGGCCCCACCTGGAATATTGTGTTCATTTTTGTTTTCCTAATCTGAGGAAGGATGTTCTTGCTATTGAGCGAGTACAGCGAAGGTTCACCAGACTGATTCCCGGGATGGCAGGACTGTCATATGAATCGACTGTGCCTGTATTCACTAGAGTTTAGAAGGATGAGGGAGGATCTCATAGAAACATATAAAATGCTGACGGGACAGCAGAGGTTAAATGCAGGAAGAATGTTCCCGATGTTGGGGAAGTGTAGAACCAGGGGACACAGTCTAAGGGTAAGGGGTAAGCCATTTACTGCTGAGATGAGGAGAAACTTCTTCACTCAGAGAGTTGTTAACCTGTGGAATTCTCTACCGCAGAGAGTTGTTGATGCCAGTTCATTGGATATATTCAAGAGGGAGTTAGATATGGCCCTTATGGCAAAAGGGATCAAGGGATATGTGGAGAAAGCTGGAAAGGGGTACTGAGGTGAATGACCAGCCATGATCTTATTGAATGGTGGTGCAGGCTCGAAGGGCCGAATGGCTTACTCCTGCACCTATTTTCTATGTTTCTATGTTTCTAAGTGGAAATAGACAAGATGGTGAAATGTGCGGAAATGTGTCAGATTAAATTTAGCACAGACATTTGCAAGAATGATAAGAATGAGAAGAGCAAATATAAGCTAAAGGATTATATTCTAAAGTTGTGCATAAATTGAGAGACTTTTGCACAAATTGGTAAAAATGGCAGGGGATGTTGTGAAAGCCGTAAAATAAACGTACGGAATTCTCGTGGTTATACATAGAGGCATAGAGTACAAACGTTATTATGGCCCGTTATAAAACAGTGCCTCGGCCTCAACTGTAATATCGTGTCCAATTCTGGGCACCAATCTTTAGGAAGGATGTGAAGGCGTTATAACAGGTGCAGAATAGCTCGGCAAGAATTGTTCCACGGTTGAGGGGCTTCAGTTATGTGGATAGACTTACGAAGTTGTTCTCCTTAGAGCAGAGAAGATTCAGAAGAGATTTGATAGAAATGTTAAAAATCATAAGGTCCTAGACAGAGTAGATAGAGATAAACTGCAACCATTCCTGGAAGGGACACGAACGACAGACACTGATTTAAGTTGATTCGTATAAGAAGCATAGGCAAAATGATGGAAAACTTTTTTATGCAGCGAGTGAGTAGGATCTTTAATACTCTGTCTGAAAGAATGGTGAAAGCAGATTCAATACTTCCTTCAAATATACGTGTGCGTGCTTGTGTGCACTTCTGTCAGGATCTTGATACATTGAACCTCATGCATAGCTGACAGCAGCCTGATAAATTGTAAAACAGCATACACACCTGCCCGGGTTCCGATAAACTTCGAAAGACTATACACAACAAAACATGTTAAAGCCCATACTGAGGGGATGCTGAAAATTGTGAGCTGAAGTACATATCTGGAACCATGCTCATTGGCTGTCAATTGCTATACACATCTGGCTGAATGTTGATCCACTAACTCTCCGATACACATCTGGCAGCATCCCAATAAATATTATCCCCACACATCTGTTTAATCTTGATACTCTGTGAAAACCCACACAGAACTGGCAGCATACACATAATGTGTGATCCTGATACACCTTGAAAACCCATGCACACCTCGAAAAAAATGGATATATTGTGAATTCCCAGATGCAAGAGGGAGGATCATGTTAACTTGTGCAACCCCATATACAGCAGGAAAGAGTATATGCACTGTGGATTCACATCCAAAACTGGCAGGTCCTAATTCTCTGTGAATCAACGTACACAACTGTATGATTCTGATAGACATTGAATCCCCATCCCTATATGGCAGGATCCCAAAACACAGTGAATCCGCATACACATCTGGCAAGGTCACAATACACCGTGAAACACCATATGTATCTGGCTAAATCCTGATATACTGTGAACCTTTATAGTCAACTGGCACGATCCTCATAGACTGTGAAACCCACTATATATCTGTTTTGATCCTGATATACTGTGAAACACAATGCACATCTGCAAGATGCTGATGAATTGTGAAACCCCATACTCATATGAAAAGATTTTGATGTACTGTGCAAACCCACATATCTGGCAGAATCTTGATCTCATTTGGAACCCAATACACAGCTGGCAGGATTCCGATGCATGACGAAATCCCATGCACATTTGGCAGGTTCCGGCTACACTGGAAAATCGCACATATATCTGGCAGTTTTCTGATATACTTTGAAGCCCATTCACAGCTGGCAGGATCCCGATAAATTGTGAAACAACATACACATCTGGCATTATCCCAACAGAGCTAACAAAATTCTGATATACTGAAAGAAGATATACATCTGGCAGGACTCTGATGCGCCGTGATACCTAATACATACCAATTCGGATCCTGAGATAATTTGACACTCCATAAATAGCTGTCAGGAACCTTGTATAATCTGAAACCTAATATATACTTGGCAGAATCCCGATACACGGTTTATCCAATAATAGACGTGGCAAGCTAATATTATAAAGTAATTGCTAGGGAGAAGCTCTAGTTCACCTACTTCGATCAAAGAATGTTAAGAGAAGATTATATGGACGTGTTTGAAATCGTCAACTGTATTCATATAGTAAATAATGATAAACTGTTTGCAGAGCCAGCAGAACTGGTTACCTGCAAACACATATATAAGGTGATTGGCAGAAGAGCCAGAGCGAACATGAATAAATATTGGTTGATGCAGTGAGCTGTTGCCATCTGCATTGCCCTATCTGACATGGTGGTGGAAGCAGTTTCAATAGTAACATCCAAAAGTGAACTGGACAAATACTTGCAGGGTATTTTAAAGGGCAATGCAGAAACAGCTGGGTAGTGAAATCAATTGGATAGCTGTGCTAAAGATCCGGCACAGGAATGTTGTGCTGTTTAATTCTATGTTTAAAAACTTGAAATCACAGTGCAGGTTAAGTATAGTGAACGTGATATGTTGGATATTTATGACAGTGAGACTCTCCTAAAATGCAAATCTGCACGAAATGTCTGTTTCTTTACACACACCAGCCTGGCTTTCTTGAACAACAGTGCGAAATATAGAGACTGTGATACATAAAGGAGGGCGCGCAATTTTCTTTAAAATACAGTCAAGCCTCAGAGGAAAGCACAGGTGCAGGAAGGGAAGAGTGTGACTGTCAATAGTGTAGAGGGACCAAAAGGGAGATAAAGGAGGAGGTCCCGTTGCCCCTGATCCTGCACAACAGATTAAATGTGCTTGATACCTGTGAGGGTAATAATAAAGACAGCAGATACAATGATCTTAGCACTGTGCAGCAGTGTACTGTTCAAAGCGGGGCATAACAGGAACATAGTAGTTAGAAGAAAGCCAATAATTATGGGGATAGTTAGTATCCTCTTCAGCCAGGATGGGGAGTACTGAAGTTTGTGTGTCCTACTTGATGTCAGGGCAAAGGGAATTTTACTGTGGCTAGGAAGTCATTTATAAAGATATGGGGAAGATATTTTTGTTACAGCACATGTCGGGACCAATGGAAGGGAAGGAAATGGATAAACTCCTGCAGAGGGAGTATCACATGTTAGTAGCTAAATTAAAAAATCAACCCTTCAAGTAACGGCAGGGTAATTACCCGAGAAAAGCTGCTAATTACCAAGGTGAGAAACAGATCAGGAACGCAATCACGTAGCTCACAGAGTAGTACCAGTCCATGGGACACTGGCACAACTAATCGTTCAGAATGGGCCTATTAGAGACAATAAAGGAAATCTGTGTGTGGATGTAGAAGTACATAAGAACATAAGAACATAAGAATTAGGAACAGGAGTAGGCCATCTAGCCCCTCAAGCCTGCTCCCCCATTCAATAAGATCATGGCTGATCTGGCCATGGACTCAGCTCCACTTACCCGCCCTCTCCCCGTAACCCTTAATTTCCTTATTGGTTAAAAATCTATCTATCTGTGACTTGAACACAACCAATGAGCTAGCCTCAACTGCTTTCTTGGGCAGAGAATTCCACAGATTCACAACCCTCTGGGAGAAGACATTCCTTCTCAACTTGGTTTTAAATTGGCTCCCCCGTATTTTGAGGCTGTGCCCCCTAGTTCTCGTCTCCCCTACCAGTGGAAACAACCTCTCTGCCTGTATCTTGTCTATCCCTTTCATGATTTTAAATGTTTCTATAAGATCATCCCTCATCCTTCTGAACTCCAACGAGTAAAGATCCAGTCTACTCAATCTATCATCATAAGGTAACCCCCTCATCTCCGGAATCAGCCTAGTGAATCGTCTCTGTACCCCCTCCAAAGCCAGTATATCCTTCCTTAAGTAAGGTGACCAAAACTGCACACAGTACTCCAGGTGCGGCCTTACCAATACCCTATACAGTTGCAGCAGGACCTCCCTGCTTTTGTACTCCATCCCTCTCGCAATGAAGACCAACATTCCATTCGCCTTCCTGATTACCTGCTGCACCTGGAAACTAACTTTTTGGGATTCATGCTCAAGGACCCCCAGGTCCCTCTGCACCTCAGCATGTTGTAATTTCTCCCCATTCAAATAATATTCCCTTTTACTGTTTTTTTTCCCAAGGTGAATGACATCACACTTTCCGACATTGTATTCCATCTGCCTAACCTTAGCCCATTCGCTTAACCTATCCAAATCTCTTTGCAGCCTCTGTGAGTCCTCTACACAACCCGCTTTCCCACTAATCTCAGTGTCATCTGCAAATTTTGTTACACTACACTCTGTCCCCTCTTCCAGGTCATCTATGTATATTGTAAACAGTTGTGGTCCCAGCACCGATCCCTGTGGCACACCACTAACCACCGATTTCCAACTCGAAAAGGACCCATTTATCCCGACTCTCTGCTTTCTGTTAGCCAGCCAATTCTCTATCCAAGCTAATACATTTCCTATGATGCCGCGTACCTCTATCTTCTGCAGTAACCTTTTGTGTAGCACCTTATCGAATGCCTTTTGGAAATCTAAATACACTACATCCATCGGTACACCTCTATCCACCATGCTCGTTATATCCTCAAATAATTCCAGTAAATTAGTTAAACATGATTTCCCCTTCATGAATCCATGCTGCGTCTGCTTGATTGCACTATTCCTATCTAGATGTCCCGCTATTTCTTCCTTAATGATAGTTTCAAGCATTTTCCCCATTACAGATGTTAAACTAACCGGCCTATAGTTACTGCCTTTTGTCTGCCCCCTTTTTTAAACAGAGGCGTTACATTAGCTGCTTTCCAATCCGCTGGTACCTCCCCAGAGTCCAGAGAATTTTGGTAGATTATAACGAATGCATCTGCTATAACTTCCGCCATCTCTTTTAATACCCTGGGATGCATTTCATCAGGACCAGGGGACTTGTCTACCTTGAGTCCCATTAGCCTGTCCAGCACTACCCCTAGTGATAGTGATTGTCTCAAGGTCCTCCCTTCCCACATTCCTGTGACCAGCAATTTTTGGCATGATTTTTTTGTCTTCCTCTGTGAAGACCGAAGCAAAATAATTGTTTAAGGTCTCAGCCATTTCCACATTTCCCATTAATAAATCCCCCTTCTCATCTTCGAAGGGACCAGTAGTGGATATGATTCTTAATGAATAATTAGCAACTGTTTCTACAACAAAGAGGGGCGATGCAAATTTGCAATGAGGGAGGAGCAGTTTGAAATAATAGATCAGATAACCATAATGAGAGAATATGTATTAAGGGGTTTAGCAGCTTTGAAATTGGATAAATCACCAGCCCTGGATCAAATCTAGCCCAGGATGTTAAGAGAAGCAAAAGTGGAAATAAGAGAGGCTCTGACCGTCATTCTCCAGTCTTCTCTCGCTAAAGGTGTGGAACCAGAGCACTGGAGGAATGCTAATGGTGTACCTTTATTTTAAAAGGTTGAAAGGGATAGATCGATTAATTACAGGCCAGTCAGCCTAAAATCAGTGGTGGGAAGATTATTGGAATAAATTGTGTGGGACATGATAAATCTTCATCTGGAAAGGCGTGGATTAATCAATGACAGTCAGCATGGATTTGTTAAGGCAAGATCATTTCTGACTAACTTGATTGAAAATTTAGAGGAGGTAACCAGGAGGGTCGATGACGGCAGTGTGTATGATGTAGTGTACATGGATTTTATCAAAGCTTTTGATCAGGTCGCACATGGCAGACTGATCATGGAAGTAAAAGCCCATGAGATCCAGAGCAAAGTGGCAATTTGTTTCAAAATTAATTCAGAGGCAGGAAGCAAAGGGTAATGGTTGATGGGTGTTTTTGTGACTGCCAGGCTGTATGCAGTGATGTTTCGCCGGGCCCAGTACTGGGTCCCTTGCTTTTGGTGGTATATTTTCATGACTTTTAAAGTAAAGTATGATTAAGATGACACTAAAATTGGCTGAGTGGTTAATAATAAGGAACAAATCTGCGGACTGCAGGAATATCTCCATGTGCTGGTCAGGTGGGCAGAACATTTGCAAATTGCATTCAAGCAGGATAAGTGTGAGGTAATGCATGTGGTGAGTTCTAACAAGGCAAGGGAATACACATTAAATGGTACGTTACTGAAAAGTGAACAAGATAGAAACATCGAAACATAGAAAATAGGTGCAGGAGTCGGCCATTCGGCCCTTCTAGCTGCACCGCCATTCAATGAGTTCATGGCTGAACATGCAACTTCAGTACCCCATTCCTGCTTTCTAGCCATACCCCTTGATCCCCCTAGTAGTACGGATTTCATCCAACTCCTTTTTGAATATATTTAATGAATTGGCCTCAACAACTTTCTGTGGTCGAGAATTCCACAGGTTCACCACTCTCTGGGTGAAGAAGTTTCTCCTCATCTCAGTCCTTATCCTTAGACAGTGACCCCTGGTTCTGGACTTCCTCAACATTGGGAACAATTCTTCCTGCATCTAACTTGTCTAAACCCATCAAGATTTTAAACGTTTCTATGAGATCCCCTCTCATTCTTCTGAACTCCAGTGAATACAAGCCCAGTTGATCCAATCTTTCTTGATCGGTCAGTCCCTCCATCCCGGGAATCAGACTGGTGAACATTCGCTGCATTCCCTCAATAGCAAGAATGTCCTTCCTCAAGTTAGGAGACCAACACTGTACACAATACTCCAGGTGTGGCATCACCAAGGCCCTGTACAACTGTAGCAACACCTCCCTGCCCCTGCACTCAAATCCCCTCGCTATGAAGGCCAACATGCCATTTGCTTTCTTAACTGCCTGCTGTACCTGCATGCCAAACTTCAATGACTGATGTACCATGACACCCAGGTCTTGCTGCACCTCTCCTTTTCCTAATCTGTCACCATCTGTCTCTCTGTTTTTATCACCAAAGTTGATAACCTCACATTTATCCACATTATACTTCATCTGCCATGCATTTGCCCACTCACCTAACCTATCCAAGTCACTCTGCAGCCTCATCGCATCCTCCTTGCAGCTCACACTGCCACCCAACTTAGTGTCATCCGCAAATTTGGAGATACTACATTTAATCCCCTCGTCTAAATCATTAATGTACAATGTAAACAGCTGGGGCCCCACTCGTCACTGCCTGCCATTCTGAAAAGGACCCATTCATTCCTACTCTTTGCTTCCTGTCTGACAACCAGTTCTCAATCCATGTCAGCACACTACCCCCAATCCCATGATAGGGACCTTGGAGTTCAAGTCGACAAATTCCTGAAGGTAGCAGGCCAGGTAGATAAGGTGGTTCAAAAGGCATGTATAATACTTGCCTTTATTAGTCGAGGCATGGAATACAAGATAAAGGAGGTTATTCTTGAATTGTAAAAAACACTGGTTTGTCCACAGCTGCAGTACTGTTTGCAGTTATGGTCACTACATTACAGGAAATTTGTGATTGCACTGGAAAAGTTGCAGAGGAGATTTTCTAGAATTTTGCCTACACTGAAGAATTTTGGCTGTGAGCAAAGTTTGGAAATGTCAGTTTTGTTTTCTTTAGAACAGAGGAGACTGAGCGTGACCTGATTCAGATGTATAAAATTATGAGGGGCATGGAGAGAGTGGATAGGTAGGACCCGTTTCCCTTGGCAGAGGGCTCAACAACCAAGAGGGTATAGTTTTAAAGTAATTGGAGTAGAGAAAGGATATGAGGGGATATTTCTTTACCCAGACGGTCATGATGGTCGATAACTCACTGTCTGAAAGGTTAGTAGAGGCAGATAGCATCACCACATTTAATATATACTTGGATCGACCAAGAGCTGTAAAGTAGTATTCGGCTGAATAGCTCTTGGTCGGCAGGTGAGGACATGATGGGCCGAAATGGCCACCTTCCGTGCTGCATGTAATTATGAATCTATGATTCAATGACAGGAGTACGCACGTGTAATTGGGACAGATCGCATCTGAAGCGGGCTGGGAGCAATTTCCCAGCAGAAATGAAAACAGGCGGATAAAGATGACTTTAAACTAATAAATGCAGGTGGAATTGGGAGACAGAGGCCATACTAAAAATAATAGTTTCAAGATTGAAAAAAAGATAAATGATTAGTTGAGGTCACAAACAGTGATAAATACACTACAGGTGAAGCGAATATAAAATAACTAAAGCAGTTACATCAGGTGTGACAAATAAGAAGGGTGTCAAGTTGAACGGTTTAAGAAAGGCAACGTCAGGACTTAAATACTTGTTAGCGTCTCTTGCACAAAAAGAGGGTTTTATCATTACTATTCTGAGTGAATTAGAAAATCTGAGCGTTTGGCATGGTGGTCATTACTGAGGCGGCTGTAAGCCAGTAATGATTAGAAGTTAAATATTCGAGGCGATAATGTCTTCAAAAATGCTTGGGAAACTGAAAGAGGAGCATGTATAGACGTGTTTTCATTAAATATAATATTACATCATAAGGATGGGAGGGTATTAGTACGAGAAAGCAAGTGGCGGATAAATATGTTGAGAAATGAAGAATAAGAGAGGAATTAATATTGTAATGGGAAATATTTGCAGCCCTCTTGTTACCGGCAATGACATGGCAGAATGAATTGATTCAGATATTAGAGACTCGTAGCACAATGCAGATTGTCTTAATGGGGGCTTTAATTTTCATATAGGATGGGAAGAGTAAAAGAGCGCAGTCAATATAGCTCCTTGGTGTAATGTGCTCCAGAACCAACACGTTGGCGGGGAATATTAGATTTATTAAAGCGTAAGGAGACGGACCTAACCTAACAATAAGGAGACATTTATCAAACAGATTGTAATGTGATCGAATTCAATGTGAAGATTGAAAAGCAGAAGTAAAACCAGTTAGTAAGGTTCTAGAAGTAGGTACAGTCAACATTAATTAACATGATGAGACAGAAACTGAGGACAGCAAACTGTTCAAAACTGTTCTGTTAAACTACAGTTAAAAGTTGGTCGTGTTCAAAAAAAAATTCAGCTTAATGCAGGATCAATGTACACTCTTAAATGGCAAGACGCATACTTAGCAAATAAGAGACAAAAGGTGGTGAGAGATAACATAAAGCTAAAAGACAGGCAATACGAAGTGCAATGGATATTGTCGCTCCAGGCGACTGGAATAAACCTAAAGCACATCAACAGATGCAATAGATAGTAAGAGCATCAAGAATGAAACGTGAACATAAACCTGCGGCAGATATGAAGACTGTTTTTTAAATAATTACATTAGAAGATGATAATGTGGACGCTTTAAAAATAGATGTACGTACTTTTACAAATGACAATACGGAAATGGCAGACTGATTAAATAATAACTTTGCATCAGTCTGCATATCCATAAAAACTAATAACAATTAATGAAGCTGAAACTCACTTAAGTTGACGAAAGCAATAAAACAGTCTCGGAAAATATAATGGCATAACGTCTAAAGAATGTCAACGAAAGGATAGTATCCACCCCTTCATATTGGAAATTGCAAATGTTTCTCCCTTATTTAAGACAATTCAGGGAGAGAAAAACAGGAAATTATGGACCTGCCAGTCTAACGTCTATTGCAGGATGTTATTAGAATCTATAAATAAGAATGGTGTGATTGTATTTGAATTTTGACAAAATATGCATTATTCTCTTCAGGTGCTGCTGATTGTCGCTCAAGCTTCGGTATTTATTTGATTTTTATTTTACTTTTATTAATGAAGAAATCTTGAATGTGTGTGATAGTGTATCTTTCACATGATATCACAAAATCCAGGCAAAGAAATACGTTCCTCAGGAAGCTGAACTGTTGCCATAATTGATAGTGTATGCGGATATGAGGTAGGAATTGAGGGGACACATACTTAGATAAATTTGAGCTGATTAAAGAGGATGTCGAATTGCATTTGCAAAGAGAGGTCATGCCTCGCCAACCTAATTGAATGTTTTGAGCAACTAAATAAAGTAGAAGATTGTGGTATCCACTTTGGATCAACACAGAGATCGAAGTACTTTTGGAATGGGGGAAACGTTGATGAGTGGAGACAAAGGGTTAAGGAGTCCTTGTACACAGATCATTCAAATGCAGCTGCTAGGATTAAAATTAATTTAAAAAGCTAATAGAATGTAATGAAGGACGAGGCCACAAAGGAGGACATTTTGCTGCAGCTATCCAAAGCCCTGTTTAGTCCACATCTGGAGGACTGTGTACTTTTATCGGCATCGCATATTAGAAAGGATATGTTGGCATTGGAAGGAGTACAGTGCAGATTGACCAGAATGGTATTTGGGTTCCAAACTATAGATTATGCGGCGATGTTACAAGAAGTATTTTTGTAATCCTTGAACAAAAGAAGGATAAGCTTTGATTTGATTGAGGTTTTTTATGATTTTGTCAGGAATTAGGGAGACATTTTAATGCTGTTGCAGGACTCTGTGATAACTAGTCATAACATTAACATCAGATCCAGCCCATTCAGAAATTGAATTTAGGAAATAACTCTTCTCTCAATGGATCATAGAAATGTGGGACTCCCTCTCACATCAAAAAACAGTGGACACTAGCTCAAATAATAATTGTACATCTGTGATCCATTGTTTTGTTTGCTACCCATGGATTTGAAGGTTTATGGGGCCAAAGCGGGTGCATAGATTAATGATACAGATCAGCAATTATGTAAATAAATGTTGGAGCAGACTCGAATAGTTGAACGGTCTACTCGTGTTCTTATGTTCCTAAAGTGACGGTTAATGGAAGAATCGCATCTTAAAATAGAAGGACGCAATTCAACCCATCTTTGTGTGCCGCTTCTTTGAAAGAGCTAGCCAATTGCTCTCACTACCTATTGTTTCTCTATAGACATGCAATGGAGAAACTATTCATATTCTCTGTAACATAAAGCTTGGCCCAACTGTGCCAAAAATAAAACTGGTTTAATAACACCGAAAATTAAGCTGTTGGTTTGCAGAGCCGACAGCAGTATTGTGGATGCTTTGAAATTCTATCAAAATATGCATTGCTACATATTTTCATCACCCTGTGCAGCATCTGGTAACGGGCTGATTCTATATGTAAGTATTGGAGGGAACTTACATGCTTTGCGACAGTGTAAAACTGGTGAAGTTGGACGCCCAACGGAGAGGTGTATCGCCAAGTTGCTACACCTGTTTTACAGTATCGCCACAAGCAAAATTAACCAAGAGTATGCAAGCACAGTTTCCGTTCTGTTTGATGACAACGAGGGTCAGTTTTCTCCAGACAAATTAGTATTTGAGGAAATAACTTGGGGGGAAAGACGGAGGGAATTTCAATCGGCTATCCACTCATGTTACGGACATGCCGGGGCTGGATACGCAACCCTACTTGTTCACACTCTGGGCACATTCCTTTCGCTGTTCGCGACTTGTATTTCATTTTCTGACTATCTACTTGATCTCAGAGCTAAGGACAACTAAATGACTGAAAAATAACCTGGCGTTTGTTAACGAATTTGGCACTAATGTGAACTGACACACAACAATCCTAATTTACATATCTGGACAAAACCAGAAACATTGTGAAACATCATACATATATTTCAGAGTACCGGTTGAATACAAAACTCCATACAGAACAGGCAGGATCCTGATACACTGTGAATCCACATGCGCAACTGACAGAATACGGACACTCTGTGAAATCCTAATCACAACTGACAGAATCCTGATCAACTGTGAAATCCCATACACACCTGCAGGATCCTGATACACAGTGAAATCCCAAACACAGTTGGCAAGTTTCTGAACACTGTGAAAACCCATACACTCCTGTAAGGATCCTAATGCGCTGCGACAACCCATACAGGTCTGGCAGGATTCCGATACACTGTGAAGCCCCATACACAACTGGTAGGATCACAATAAACAGTGAAACCATACACACATCTGAAAGGATCCTGATACACTCTGAAACCCCATACACACCTGGAAAAATCCTGGTACAATCTAAAAGCCCAAACATAACTGGCATGATCCTGATACAATGTGAAACACCATACACACATGCCAAGAAATCGATAAAGTGTGAAACACCACCCACACATGGCAATATCCCGTTACATTTAGAAACCCACATGCACACCTGGCAGGATTCTGATACACTGTTAAACGCCACATATATTTTTCAGGCTCCTGATAACAAAGGACCCCCCCACGCCTCAACAAGAAAAAAACTGGCAGAATCCCAATAAACTGTAACCCCATCCACACCTGGTAGAATCTCTATGCACTTTGAAACCTCATACGCACGTCGCAGGATCCTGATACACTGTGAAAGCCCACTCACAAAAGGCAGCATAAAAACATACCCTATAACCCCATACAAACTGGAAAGAATCCTGAGAGACTGTGAAACTCCTTATACGCCTGACAGGAGCCAGATAATCTGTGAAACTCCATGCACTGGTGGCCAGATACTTATTCTCTTTGAAAACCTATACAGATCTGGCAATATCCTGAGACACTGTGAAACCACATACACACCTGATCGGATCCCGAATGACGTTGAAATCCAATACAAAGCTGGCAGGAATCCGGTACATTTTGAAACCCCATCTACACCCAGCAAGATTCTGCTACACAGTGAAACCCAAAACGAACTGGCAGGATTCTAATACAATGTGTGACCACATACACACCGGGTATGTTACTGACACACTTTGAAACCCCATACACATTTCTCAGGCCCCTGATATACTGTGAAACACTGAAAAAATGGCAGGATCCCAATACCCTGCGAAAATCCCTCAATAACAGGCAGGATTGCAAAACACTGTGTAACGCCATCTGCACCGAGTAGGAAATTGACACACTTTGAAACACCATAAGAACCTGGTCGGACCATGAAAGACAGTGAAGAACCATGCATACTTGGCAGAATCCTGATACACTCTGAAGCCTCATGCAACTCTCTCAGGATCAACAACAACAACAACTTGCATTTATAAATCTCCTTGTACGTAGTGCAACATCCCAAAGTGCTTCATCAGAGTTTTATGAGAGATTACAAATGACACAGAGCCCCATCAGGATCCTAACGCACCATGCATCTCCATACACACCTGAACGGATCCTGATTCTCTTTAAAACCCCAAATGCACCTGGCAGGATTTTCATACACTGTGAAACCCCATACACACCTGACCGGATAGCAAATTACTTTGAAATCCCAGCACATCTGGCAGGACCCCCATATATTTTTAAACCCCATAAAAACCTGAAAGAATCCTGATACTCTATGAATCCCCATACACACTGTGCAGGATCCTGACACACTGTTAAACCCCATACACAACTGTCCGGTTCCTGATACACTGGGAAATCGCATGCACATCTGACAAGTTCCTTATACACTGTGAAACCACATGCACATCAGGCAGTATGCCAATACACTGTGAAACCGCTTACCTAAGCAGCAGCAAAATCGTTAAAATGTGAAACCCCACACACACGTGGCATGATACTGATACGCTGTGAAAACCCATTGCACCTGACAGGATCCTGAAACACGGGGTTACCCCATAAATAGTTGGCAGGCTCGTGATAGGAAATTTTACCGCATCCACACCTGGCAGAGTCATGATACACTGTGAAATCCCATACACACTTGAGAAGTTCCTTATACATTTACAACTGAGATGAGCAGCAATTTCTTCTCTCAGATGGTTGTAAATCTGTGGAATTCTCTGCCCCAGAGAGCTGTGGAGGCTGGGTCATTGAATATATTTAAGGCGGAGATAGGCATACTTTTGAGTGATAAGGGAGTAAAGGGTTATTGGGAGCGGGCAGGGAAGTGGAGCTGAATTCAGGATCAGAGCAGCGACTGTCGGGGCACTGCTCCCGTGGTGCAATTCCGGAATGGTTCAATTTCAGGAAGCAGCCACCGCCGGCTGGTAAGGGGCATGCGCGTGCATGCCACGGCTGGAAAACTAGAAGAGAGTTCACCTACCCCGCTCCAAAAGTAAAGGGAGGCCATGTTCAAAATGTTCAACTTGGCAGCCAGCCCACACCGACCCGTGGCGGCCACTTTCAGGCTGCCACGCGCCTGACGAGATTGGCAGTTTCGGTCCCACGGTCTCCTAAAGTTTTTACCTATTTGGAGCAGAGGTTTCAAGATGCACATTACTGGTGTCCGTGGTAATAATACATCTCCACTTCACTCCGAAATATGGTAAATTCTTATTTTGAGAATAACATACGTGCATATCTATATCTTTCACGTACATATATACATATGCAATATGTCTTATATATGTGCAGATAAATATTTATATATATATAGACATACACGTTTTATATATATATACATATATGTAAATTATGCAGTAATAGAACATTTTTTGTACACAACTATGTAGTGATACAGATTGTTAATCGAAAAAAACATCTTCGACGGCATGTACAATACACCATAAAGATTGATCATAACAATATCTAATTCACCGATATGACAAACAGTAACATGATGGATTTCCACCGGCTTTCCATCTCTGGATCTCTGGGAGTCTGCTCACTGCTCTGACCCCGGTGTCGCCTCCACGTTCTGGTGGCCAGTAAAATGCGTCTCATGTTAAAGCATTGAGCAGCAGAATCAGAACAAATCAGACAACGGTGTTATAGTATAATGAAGGAACTCGACTGCGGCCCAGACCAGTGATTCCACAAGATGGCTTTTTATATGACAATAACAGGAATCGTTCAAAATCCAATATTTACATCTGAACATAAAATAACAGCAATTTAGCAAGATTGCCTTTTGTAATTTGTGTCGTAATTTAGAAATCTTCATTCCAAGAAGCTCAAAATCCAAAATCACACGGCCCACAATCCTTAAGCTTCCATCATGCTACATTTAACAGGTACTTCAGAAATGTATGGTGTGTATGGCTATTTTGTTTTTACTATGTGTGTCTGGCCACTAAAGTGTAAAATAATTAAATGTCCACTCATTGCTTAGGAACTGTTAAGTTTATATATAATTTCTTGATGATTAATTTCTCCTTCGTAGCATTGACCTGTCAAATATTTGTCTCACGAATTACCATGACTGTAACAATAATATTATTCATATTCAAGAGACAGAATTAAAGTAAAAATATGCCCTCTGCAAACAGAGCGAGCAAATGACAGTCAAAACCACTAAAGGAAAAGAAAGATCTCGAAGTTGTTTTCTGGATGAAAAATATACTAATATAACGATTGTTGCTTCCCCGCATGAGCGGAGATGGGTAGGATATGAACAGAAGTCCCAAGGTAGAGAGCGTGAAGAGATACAGAGCAACACCATCCAGAATGAGCGAGAAGAAATTCAGCTCGATCATGTAGTGAGCTTTGCTAAAACAGGCGGGTCTGGGACAGCCATGGTTGTTGGGGCGTCAGGGATTGGGAAAAGCACCATGATACAGAAGATAATCCGTGATTGGGCCACAGGGAAAATATACCAACAGTTTAACGTTGTCTTTCCTTTTAAGATTCGATAATTGAATTTTATAAATGGAAAAAAACAGTCTAAACAGCCTGATCCTGGACTCCTACCCGGATTTCGAAAATTAGTTGGAACTTTTGTGGAAAGAACTCGGAAATATTTTGTTTATATTTGACGATTTAGACCAATTTGAGCAAACCATCGAGTTCACCAATGCTGAGAGGAACAACGAACCCCAAAATGCGTCGATTGATCCCGAGTGCTGCTGTGAAGTCTCCTAGATCGTGTGCTGCCTCATACAAGGCGAGTTGCTCAAAGGCTGTTCCTTTCTGATCACAAGCCGACCGTGGAAACTGGAGTCATTGGGAAAGGGAAACGTAAATAAATCTGTCGAAATCCTGGGCTTCTCTTCTGAGGAAATACAATAATACTTTCGCTGTTATTTTGGATATGAACAGATTGCGATAAATATAGTCGAGTACATTGAGGAGAATGAGACATTGTACACAATGTGCTATAATCCTCTGTACTGCTCGGTGGTTGCTTCATTATTAGAGTCACATCAGACAGACGGAAAGGAGCAGGAACCTTGTCCATCCCAAGTAGTACACGGGTGTTCTCTGCTTACATCACAAGCCTTTTAGAGAGATGCGGGTGTGATGCGGTAACCTCTCGAGACATGTTGCTCAAACTGGACGAGTTAGCGTACAAAGCAGTTTGCAACAAAGTCATTTGGTTTCAGAAAGAACAAATCTTTCTCCACAGTCTCGAACTTTCTAATGTTATCTCTGCGTTTATGATGGAAACTCGCGACAAAGATCTGTACAGTGTTGTCTACGCATTCACTCACTCCTTTAGGCAGGAATTCGTCGCTGCACTTATGAAATGTTTATGTACACCAGGAGATGAACTGTCATGAATGCTCAATGAATGGCAAGCGTGCATTGACGATAGATTTAAAACATTTTTACAGGTTCTTGTTGGTCTCTCCTCATGGAATTCAACTGATCACCTTGAGCGGAAATTGGGCAACCGTCCTTTGGGAGCAATCGCATCTGTGTCGCATTGGCTCACTGAAAATGTCAATAGATGTGGTCAGAATTTGGCAGAATAGAAAAGCAAAAGGGCATTCCTAAAGATGTTGCAATATTTTCTAGAATATGGACACATATACCTGACTACGGCCGCATTGACACCGATAAATACGATAAAATTCACACAGTGTACACTTAAACCTTGTGACTGTTCGGTTCTGTCAACCATATTAATTGCCGTTGAACTGATGGAAGAGTTGAATCTGCGTACCTGTGCGGTACAAGATGAAGGCATCCATCAGCTGGAGCCCGTGCTACACAAATGTAAAATACTCAGGTAATTCACCGAAATCTTCAAATAACATAATAATTGCAACTGTTTTACTGGCATGTGCGCAAATTGCAGATTATTACAAAACATATAATCATATAGGACTGGAAATCCGGTCCTCCTCGGGTCCATACGAAGTTTCTACAGACCCTGGAAGACATCGGAAAAGCCGGCTTTCAAAGCACATTGTGCAATCGCTGAAAATTAACTTTCCTGATCTGACAATCCGCAACTCGGGAGCATGGACATTTGCTTGGGCAAGATTGGGATATTTACCCATGCCTTGCCCTGCAAATGCCCTCAAAATTGTTGTAACTGAAAAATCAGGCGCATAGCCTATTTTTACAGGGGTAAGTGTTTAAAAACATACACACATATAATTAAATTAATTTAAATTAAGAAACACATTATGTTGTAAAAAAAAATCCTGCAACTATGGTACCTTTATTTTTAACCATAATTTTAAAAACGTTTTTAAACTCGTTTTTTTTTCTGTAAGATATTTGTTAACTTTTATTTTAATTATGTGAGGTCTGTTTTTTATTTTATTATTTAGATGTTTAGTGTGTTTGGTTTTCCCCACATTAATAGCAAAGAGAACTCATAGCTACGAAGTTCTCATTGCTGTTAATGGGAAAGCTGTGGAAAGCAGTACCTGATTGGCTGAGCAGTCAAATATGACTGCATCTTCTGCATGGGAACTTGGAGGTACGCGAGCGTGCTTCGCAGCTTGGGAATAGAAGGCCTCGCCAATGGAATCACAGGCTCCTACCGGACCAGGTACTTGCGTGGAAAGGTTTCAGGTCAGAGGCAATTGCCCCCGGAAAGCCTCCGACAGCGATTTCTGGGCCAAATTCAGAATTTGATCAATTAACAAGTACATTGTGCAAGTAATTCATCTGGGGGTCTTCCTGTGGGAAATTGCCTCCTGGCTGGATATTTTTAACGAATTTACCAGCTGGTCTGAGAGGCGCCCTGATTTCTGATGGGGAGGCTTTCTCCTCCTGTGCTGCGAGGCGCGATGCCGTCCAGAGGGTCCCCACACAGAAAATGCAGTCACTTGTGACTGCTCAGCCAATCAGGTAAGTATTTCACAGGTTCCCATTAATAGCACTGAGACTCGTCTAACTATGAGTTCTCAGTGCTGTTAATGGGAACAAAAGCAATCACACAACATAATAAATAATAAAAAACAGACCACACATATTTAAAATTACTTGAAATTAAAGTTATTATGTCTTATAAAAATAAAATATTTTCCCAATTTTTAAACTGTTTTTTTTAGTTATGGTTACAAATAAACTTACTGTAGTGGGGAGAGTTTTTAACAATAAACTATGTGTTTATAATTTTATTCTAGAATTGTTTTGTGCATTTTAAAACACTTGCGCCTGTAAAAGTAGGCTATGCGCCTGCTTTTTCTGGTGCAAGATTTTTTTTAGGACATTTGCTGGGCAAGATATGGGTAAATAGCCAAATCTTGCCCGGACAAATGTCCTTGCATCCGATCTGGCATCCTTGCTCCTGATCTGGCACTGGAAACTGGCTTTTCTGATGCCTTCCCGGGTAGAAACTTCGTGCACATCTAGGAGGTCGGAATTTCCAGGCCATTGTCCTATTTCCCACTCTGTTGTGCTAAATGGAAAGGTAAGATTCAGTACTGATGTGTCTGTTCAGGTAATAGCTGAAGGTTCAGTTTTGTTCATTTAATTAGATTATATTAGATGTAGGCAACATAATATCTGAAACATGCCCACTTTTCGCAGCACCTGGGAGTCTGTAATCAGTGAGAATTACTCCTCTCCCCCTTATTCTTCGTATATTAAATCTCTATTAGGAAACAACACCAAATTACAGAATCATAGAATTTTTCTGCACAGAAGGAGACCGTTCAGCCCATCGTGCATGTGCTGTCTTTTAGATAGAGGTTTCCAATTTCTACCAGTGCCGTGCTCTTTCCCTATAGCCGTTCAATTTTTTCCCCTTCACATTACATACAATTGCATTTGAATGTTTTTTTTTAATCTGCTTCCGCTAGCCTTTGAGAAAGTGCGGGCTGGATCATAACAACTCGCTTCGTAAATTATTGTCCTCATCTCACACCTGGCATTTTTATTCCAATTAGCTTCAGTCTGTATCCTTTGGTTAATGAGCCTTTTGCCACTGGAACATCATCAGTAAGAAAATATTTCGCTTTTTTAATAAAAGCAAAGTTTGATTAAATTACAAGCGAGATATCGATGTACCATAAAAATATTCCCAAAACCTCGATCAGATCGGATTTGCGGAAACAATAACGTTGTTGTCGTGCACAATGTTGCACACTCAGACAGTTACATATGAGTTTGTGCCTGCGAGTTCTCAAACTCTGCGTACATTTTCCTGCGGCATTGCTGTGTCAAGGCTTCATCAGAGGTTGCAGGAATGTAAAATGAGCGGGAACGTCACTTAATCTGTTCTTGTGCACATTCAAGCGAACTACTGCAATCCCCATCAGTGGCTTTACTAATAGACTCGGGTTTGATTTAAGTGCATTTTGAACCTCAGTGCATCAAACTGATAACTTTCCTAAAAGAGAGATAAAGTCGGAGGGGCGATCCGTAATTTAACCTTGAATTCTTGCTCTACTGAATTGAATTCCTCTTCGTTACAGGCCAGCAGTTTACAACATTTAATCTATCAATTGCCAAGTGGCAACTTTACTTGTAATCATTCATAATATATGCTTAAAACTAAACCAATCGCATTAGAGTAACGTTTGATAAATAAGCAACTACACTCTCTGATGGCCGCTGATTTTACCACGTCTGTATGCAATTAACTTAATGCAATTCATAGAATTACATTTAAATGACGGGTCCTATGTTCCAGTTTAGGATGTCCAGCGTGTCCCACGTTAAATATATTAATTAGGTGACAATATTTCCTTTCTTATGCGTTATTCCATGTTCAGTAATGATTTTGTTATTTGTTTTTAGACTTAATGCGAATAAACTGGGAGATTCAGGAGTGAAACGGCTCTCTCTTGCTCTACAGAAATAATATTGTCAAATACAGAGACTGGAATGAGTAATTTTGATTTTCAAAATATCGAAGTGCATCACTGGAGAGTTATTTAAGTATAATATTTATAATATTACTAATTACTATGATAACGATGATCAGTCAACCTCACTGTTCAATAAGCATATAGACCGAAGTCGTTCAGAAAGGGGGAGAGCATTCATATACCGTGGACAGGACTCCTCCCACGATTTTGCAATTCCGTAGTAATTATTTGCAATTGGCTAATATGTAACTTGTCTGTGTGTGTTTTATATAATCCTTATTAAGTTTTGATCATTGCAGGTTAAAATCCAACGCTCTCACAGATGATTGTGTGGAAAGTCTGGTCTCTGCTCTTCATGAAAACGATTCACTGATGGAGCTGGATCTGAGCAACGATAATCGGGATGACGAACAGGACAACATACTGACAGACAATTCTGTTCCGGCATAATAGAGCTACTCTCAAGGAAATAAGTTGAGTTCCCCAAATAACTATTTATTATTTAAATGTTCTTTGTCATGTAACATATATTTTCATATTTTTACTTTAATTAATTGAATTGTAATGGAAAATAAATGTATTCTTTTGTTGAGAATTTTTCTCCTACAACACGTTTACTTTGAATGAATCTTTCAATATAACGACACACAGTGAACAGTATATCCGTGATTTATGTTTGTTTTCGTTATCTTAATATTTTTCAAGTTAATAAACAATCAGCATATTGCTGAACGATTACCAAATTCTGACGTCAACCAACATACAGGATAATTGATCTGTAAATCAAAAAGAAGGGTTGTTTTTCATCAAGAATATTTTATGTAAATATTTTAAATTTTTACGGTTATGCTCGATACAATCAGTCCAATTCTGAACAAGTTGTTGGGGAAAAAAGACACACTTGCATCTGTGTAATATCGGCAGGCTTTAAACTCACAACAACAGATTGGCTCGGCTGCCAGCGTAATATTCAACATAGAGACACCAAGAGCACTGGTATTTGTGAGCAATGAGCCAAACAATGGAAGGATTGTATTAAAACAAAGCTTACACTGATTCCTATAAATGCCACTAATGAATCCGGATTTACCCGCAGTAGTTGCCCAGCTTCACTTCTCTGTACGCTGTAAGGAGAGGAGAACTCAGGCATTAGTATTCCCCACTGCTTTCCTCGCTGTAATTGACATGAAAATATTATTGATTACAGCGACGAATACTCTGTCTATTATTTGGTATCAAGTTTTATTAGAACAGACTTTTGTCTTTCCTAATTAATTCCAATTGCCGATAATTGAAACATTTATAAAATAAATTTGTTATTATTTTTAAAGTTGTTGTGTAAAAGGACAAATGGAACGCAAAGTGAAAACTGGGAGGTTTGGAATGGAAACAAAGATTGACCAGGAAAATAGTAAATTGACAATAGATGGCCTTCGTGGCATGTATATTTCGGGTACAAACGAAACATATTCACAGACGGAGAAAAAAATGTGGCCTCGAAAGCGGAAGGTTCCTGCATGACAAAGAAAATAGAAGTTACAACAAAACAGACAAAGGAGACATATGACAAATGTCAGATACAGTGTAATGTACAAAATTAGGCAGAATACAATGCGCAGGGGGAAATTGAAGAAAAAGATGCAAGTTAGTCAACAAAGAATGCACGAGAAAAGATTAGCGTGTGATGTTAAATGGAACCAAAAAGTCAATTATAAATACATAAAAAGTAAAAGGATATTTAAACGAATGGCAGGGCCGATTAATGTTCCAGTAGAGGAGGGATAGTGGAAATAGTGTAAAGGATCAAAATAGACATGAAGGAGGTGCTATTGAGGTTAGTATCACTCAATGTTAACAAGTCACCCGGTCCACGTAGGATGCACGCTAGGATGCATAGGGAAACTGGGGTTGAGATAGCATAACGTCTGCCTAACAATCTGTCAACCCTCCTTGGTGCCAGAGGATTGTAAATGTTACACTCCCCTTCAAAACATGGGAGAGGGGAAACCCGAGTAACTACAGCACAATCAGTCTTACAATCGATGTGTATACTGTCTATCAAAAGGCATGTGGTATAAAACAACATAACATACTTATTCTGTATAAAGAAAGACATGGTATTAAAGGGCCGGTAGTAATTTAAGTTCCTCATTGATTAAGTGATAGGAGGCACAGATTAGTGGTGAATGACTGTCGCATTAACTGGAAATAAGTGCAATGGAGTCCCCAGGGACAGGTATAACGATCATTGCGTTTCTTGTTACATCTACTTGGCCTGGACCAGGGCATAAGGATTAGAGTTGTGAAGTTTGAGGATTATACAAAACTTTCGAACGTAGTAATTATTGAGCAGCATAAGGTAATACTTCAGAAGGTCATATACAGACTGGTCTAATGGGCAGACACGTGGCAGATGCAACTTATTGCGGATAAGTGTGAAGTGATGCAATATGGTTCAACAAAATGGAGAGGCAGTATATTCCAAATGGTGCTGTTTTGAGGGGGTTCAAGAGTGGAGCGACCCTGGGTGCTTAATCACAAATCCTTAAAGTAGCCACAAACGCTTATAGATCCGTTAAGAAAATGTATTCAATACTGGGCTTTGTAAATAGGGACATTGAATACAATTCAAGGAATTCACATAACAAGTTTACAAATCATTGGTTACGCCTTAGCTGGAGTATTGTGCACAATTCTGGGTACAACATTTTAGGCACAATGTTAAGGTCTTGGAGAGGGTGCAGAGGAGGTTAGGAGAATGATACGTTATGTGGACAGATTGTAAATCTATGATTGTACTCCTTAGAACAGAGAAGGTGAAGGAGAGACCTACTATATGCATTCAAAATAATGACGAGTTTCGATAGAGCAAGTAGACAAAAACTGCTGTTTCTGGTAAGTGGTTCAATAAACAGAAGTCACTTTTAAAAATAATTGGCAAAGGAACAAGACATTATTTCAATCTAGAGTTTTTTATGGTCCGGAATGCAGTACCTCAATGGATAGAGCAATCGGATAACATAGTTACTTTCAAAAGCCAATTTGACTAATTTGAAAAAGATATCTGGGGTGTGGAATGAAATTCGACAGCTCTTTCAAAGAGCCGGCACAGGTATGATCATATGATAGACCCCCTCTTGGGTTGTAAGATTTTATTATTCTATGAATTTTCTCAGACTTTTTTTTCACATACTCTGCCATATACGTATACAACTGTTATGAAACACATTTTTATGAAAATGCAATGAATGAACTCCTCTCAAATCGAAAAAAAATCATTGCAACTGATAACTACAAATGATGGAGTCGACACTAATAATGTAACACAAATCAACATAATGGAATGATTTCATACTTACTTCGTATTATATTATCTGAACAATCATCCAACATATGATTCGTTTTCGGAAAATATTTTCCAACGTGTTGACAGATATAACCAGCAAAATAAGATGTTATTTCATTACATTTCAATAATGCTAAATCACGAAGCATAAATAATATTCAACGCCGTATAACCTCAAGTATTTCCAACCACTTCATCTGGTTTGTCCTATACTTCCCACACTTGTCTATCCATAATGATATGTTAAGATGATTACCCCTTTGCACATTACATATTAAATTAAACATATAATAATTAGCCATAATTGCTTCTGATTTACTGATCAATGTATTTGTGATTATAAAAACCTATATCCACATATTATTTACAACCGCTTAAATACACCTTGTTTTTATTAATTGCTCAATATCTATTCTCAGGAGAGGGAAAATTGGTGAAGCAATCTGATTATTTCTACTGTGCACGCTTAATATTCGTGTGATGCAAATTCGATATGCGCTGGCTTCTGACTGCAGGACAATACTACAGCCTGACAATTTACGTGGGTTGTTTCAACCACACATATCTGCGCAGGAAATTATAACTGAAAAGCGGCTGCAGAAATGAGATTGGAATCATAAGAAGCTCATGGCATTCAAAACCAGGTGAAGTCTTGAGGTTGTTGGCGTATTTGTGGAAGTATTCGTTGGGTAATTAAGATTCTGATTGGGTTCGATGTGAAAATCCTTCCATGGCCATAATTATCTTTAAACCAGCCCATAGGACAGTTAGGTCCTACAGGTCTGGTAGATGTTAATGGCTCCTATGACCGATCCGATACAAGCCGAACATCCCAGGTTATTCTGACTCACACAGGGTCAATAGATCGATGTTTTGGCCCTCTACGGATTCAATCGCTCAGTTTAGTCTGAAGCAGTTTAGGCCAAATAGCCCAGGTAACTGTGACACGCTTCATATCCTAAGTTTATGTGGCAATCTGTACGCTGACTCTCTACATGACCAATAGCTCTGCTTATTCTCTGCATAGCCCAGGGTGCTCTCGCCCTCTGATGGCACAAAACAAATACGTATAAAACAGGATACTTGACAATCTACAGGCTCAATAGCCAAGGCAACGTTGAGCCTCTGAAAGTCTAATATGCCAGCTTAATCCAAGGTTCCAGAGGCTCAATAGTCCAAAATCTTCTCGATTCTCAATCGCCCAGAGTACTTTGAAATTCTAAAAGCCCAGAACACAGTCTAATCTGACCTTCTTAATTGCCCAAGGTACTCTGACCGTCCATAGTTCAACGGCCCAGTATACCTTGACCTCTAAAGGCGTAATAGTCCGTGTTATGTTGAAACTCAAAAGCCCCAAAAGCACAGGGAAATTTGACCTTCAAATTTCCCAATAGAAAGTGATATTTTTACCCAATACCCAGGTACTCTGACTCCCTTATTGCCAAGGCGATGCTGATATTCTATTGTTCCAGTATAAGGAAATTCTGACCATCTAAATGCTAATAGTACACAGGTCCTCCGCAAGCCAAATCGCCCATGCCACTTTGACGCTTTACAGGTCCTGAGCCTAGAGTACACTAACGCTCTGAAGGCCCAATAATTCATAATAATCTGACCCACCAGAGGTTAAATAATCTGGATTGCATGTCCCTTTGCAAAGCCGACAGTACCCTGATTCTTTTCAGGCCCTAGTGTTTAGGTACTCTGACTTTCTACAGGCTCAATAGCTGACGGAAATCTCAGCCACTAAATACCCCAGGATAAACTGACCCTCTACAAATTCACTAGCCCAGCGTACTCCGACTGACTGTAGGCCAAATAGCCGAGAGTACACTGACTCTCTTCAGACTCGATAGCCAAGGTGCTCTGACATATTACAGTGCATATAACCAAGGTAAGATGACCCCCTATATTGTCAATGATACTCTGACTCTCTACATGCCCAATATCCAAACGTGATCTGAAGCTTTGTAGACCCAGTAGACCTGGCTCCTATGAGAATTTACAACATTAATAGCCCAGGTTTCTCTGACCCTCTACAGTTTCAATACCACAGGGTACTCTGAACTATTGCAGATTCAATAACCAAGGAAGTCTATACATCTACACAATCAAAAGCCCATGAACCATGACTCTTTGCAGATTCATTACCACAGGTATTCTCACCTCCTACATATTCAGCACCACAGCTATTCCAGCTATCTGCATGCCCAGTAGCCATGTTAGTCTGACGAGCTTTTTAGGGCACTTTACTCTGGACCTTTACAGATTATAATGCCCGAAGCTCTGAATTCAGCTCTGTTACTCACATTTTCAACATGCTCAAATCTGAGGCAACACGTACCCTCGAATGGCCTAATTTTCCTGATACTCTGTCCCGCATCCGCCCGATATCGCAGCGTAACCTTATCTTCAGTATAGCCCCGTTTTTTCTGATTGTCTGAATACCTTGACCTACTACTGGCCCAATATTTCAGGGTACTCTGTCCCTCTGTAGACCCAATAGCCTCGATTATCTGTCTCTTAACAGTGCAAAGTATTCTGAAAGTTTTAGGCAAAAAAAGACCGGGTTACTTTGACTGTCTTCAAATCTAATTGTGCAGGATACTCTGGTGTTCTAATTGTGCAGGATACTCTGGCGTTCTAATTGTGCAGGATACTCTGGAGCCCATGTATTCTGACCCTGTACCTACTCAATCGCCCAGCGTATTCCAACAACCTACGTTACCCATGTTAGCCTGGGCTATATGCGCTGTAATGTGTCAGAGGACCTTAGCTATTGAATCAGAAGAGGTTCAGTGTACTCTAGGGTATTTGACCTACAGTCTTTCAGAGTACGCTGGACCCTCCAGCGATTCAATAGCCCAGGAAATCTGACCCTCTATATGCCCAATAGATAAATGTATGATAAACCTCAACAGATTCAATAACTCAGTAACACTTTCACCTGCTGACTAGCCAATTTATACTGATGCTCTGCTGGCCAATTACCAGGGACGATATGAACTTCTGCGTCGCCCAGCGTACCTTGTCATTCTACAGGGCTTAAAGCTCAATATAATCTGAGCCTTTGCAGACCCAATAGCTCAGTAGTCTGAATATATGCAGGATAAATAGCTGTGAGAACTCAAGTTATCTAAAAGTCGAATGTCACTGACCCTCTAAACGGAAAATATCACAGCATAATCGTAATTTTTTTGTAGCTTAGGTGGCTCTGAGCCTCAGCATGATCAAAGGTAATCTGACACGTTACTCACCCAACAGCCCAGGGTACTCTTACCGTTTAAAGGACCATTGACCCACGGTGTTCTGACTGTTTAAAGTCCCAATATCCCAGGGTACTCTGGCCATCTAAAGGACGAATATCCTAGAGTGCTCTGAGTCTCGGTGGATCCAATAGCCTGGAGTATTCTGACCTTTTACAGGCCCAAGAGAGCAAAACACTCTGAACCTTTGTACTCCCAAACGCCCCGGGTATTTTATAATTCCGGCAAGGCAAATAGCTCAGGATACTCTGAGCCAACATATTCTAAATCAAAAAAGACCCAATAGCCCAGTTTACACCGACTTTCTATACAGCCGAGATTACCCCGGCCGTCAACATATTCAATAGCCCGGGAACTCTGACCGACTATGGATTCAACTGAACAGACTACAAACTGAGTAGGGCCGGTATTATACAGGCCCAATACACTGTTTACTCTGTTCCACTGTAGACCCAATTGTGCAGAGTAATCTGACACTCTGCAATCCGAATATCCCAGGGCACTCCGACCCTCTACAAACAAAATAGCCCAGTGCAAGTGGCTATGGGAAATAGCTCCGATGCTTTCAAATGGAAACTGGACGTGTACATGAAAGAACTTGCAATGAAACAAATAGGCTGAAAGGTTGCGATGAGGTAGATGGAATGAGAGGAGACATGTGTGTAGTAGCAACGCTAGCACATACTAGCTGTGTGTGATGGCCTGTTTCTGTTTTACGTAATGTATTCAGTTTTATGTATTTAATAGACACAAACCATTCCTGTGCTGGGAGAACCCTCAGCAACGGGGAGAACTTTAAAATTAGAGCCAGGCCATTCAGGGGTGATGTCAGGAAGCACGTCTTCAGACAAAGGCGAGTGGAAATATGGAACTCTCCCCGGTGAATATTCTGTTGAGGCAAGGTCAACTGAAAATTTCAACATTGAGATGTTGATACTTTAGATGGGTAAGGAGATTAATAGTTACAGAACCAAGGTGTGTAGATACAGTGAGGAGAGAGATCAGTTATGACCTAATTAAATGGCGGTATAGGCTCGAGAGGTTGAATGGCCTACTGCTGTTTGTATGTTTCTGGATCCGAAAGCATTATATTTATGAAGAGTTGGAGTAGGTACAAAGATGCCGTTAAATGCTGGAAAAGGACAATAATTCCAACAGTTAACATGCCAGCTCAGTGCATTTACGGTGTACTTCCCTCTGGTGTTATTTCCAAACAAACTCACCGCGACCATTGTCCCTTGCCATCTGTGCACTTTTATCATTCCATAATTTTCAGGTTTTATGATGAGTAATTTAACGGAATTGTGGACCCGATGTGATTCAGGTGACAGAGTGAGATTTTTTTCTGGGTACTTCTCGATCGCAGATGGAAGAGTCTGTGCAAATGTAACTATAATTACCTCAGAAAGGGACAATAACGTCGCGTAAAAGAGCAATAATTTATCAGACCACTTAAATTTGAAGAGGCCGTTTATGAGTCAGATCCAGCTCTGCCCCAGAGAACAGGGCGGGGAGGGAATGTACTGATCAGGCTGAAGGTCTTCTTCATGACTGTGATGAGTAACTGGTCTTGACGCAGTCTGTGATCATGAACCTGCAGAGGCCAGAACACGAACTTACCCAGGAAATGAAATCAAGAACCGCAGCACCAAGTAAAGAAACACTGAACACAATTATTGAGTTATAATGTACCGGAGTGGAGCCACCGCTGATTATTAATGTAGTAGTTCCATGATATTGAACATTTCAGGTATCAATCATGAATGAGGACAGATTTATATTCGTAGCAATTAACTTATTTACAGCAGCGTCATTTTAGAGAATGAAATTTCCAAATGTAAGTGTACCCATTAAACTTCTGCTGTTGTAAATAGGATTTAAATCTATTGCACATTTATGACACAATTACGTACAAAGAATTATAGATCGTGATTTTCAACATCTAATGTAGCCCCAAATTATCACCGAAATCCTTTTATTCTAGCCATGGTTGAGCTAATCGTTTGACCTGCATTGATCTCAAGATATTATGATTATTTGGCTGTTGGCCGACAGCTCATGCTCTACCGTCTGTAAACTTTTGTTTATGCAAAACTCTGCTGTCTCTGTCCCAACCCATCACGCCTGTGCTCGTTACCTACATTGGCTCTCGGTTAAGCCAAGCCTCCATTTTAAAATACATATCCTTATCTTCAAATCCCTCCATGGGCACTCTGCTATAGAAGTACACGGTTTGTTTTTGTACTAATACGACTCAAATGCTGTCTTATTTTCGAGGGGAAAAGTGTCCCTTGCACTGAACTATTTTATCTGTGAACAATTCTAGATCCGAGCATTTCATGCATCGCACGAGTTGAGAGTCATTGAGCACTTCAGTGTACTTAATGACACGAATGATACGTCCATCCATCATTTCCTGATAATTCTAAGATGGCTCATAGGATGATATTTCCTGGATTCAGCCTGTCCTTAATGTTGCAGATAGCACTTAGCTGGACATCCAAATCATATCCCTTTAGAGCAGTAATATCACTTTTCTGGTCAATCATCCATGGTCAACCTGTGAGAGAAGACGCAATACATAGCTAAATGAAGTGACTCACACTAATGGCAAGAAAATCGGTAATCCAGCGGACTGCGAGAGTAATCAAAAATAACAAAGAAACACAGTAAATATTGAGCAGATTTAGGAAATAGAACAAAAATATTATTAAGGTAAAGGTAACATTTTGTATAAATATATTAAGATTTTGGCTGAGGGACATGTGATCCCATTAAAGTCAGACACTGGTGGAACTGCAATAGCTAACAACGTAGTATAAATTTATTTAACAACTACTCTATGTCCCTTTTCGCTCAAGAGGAAAAGGACAAAATTCAAGTGCTCGAAGGGAAACTGAAACAAAATTTAAGGGGAGAAACTTACTCCAATTATAATAGTAACATGTTGATGAAGTAAATACTGCGATTTAAGATTGAAACATTTGTAGGCACTGACCGATTCGACCTACCATTATATACTTAGAGTTGGGAATTGCAGAAGCGTCAGTTGTAATCTTTGAAACCTCCCTTGATTCGAGAATTGTGCCATTAAACTGTAAATTCCTATCGTAACTCCATTATTTAAATTGGATGATATAGAGAAAGAGGGTAAGTAAAGACTTGCCTGTGTTACGCCCATTGAAGGTAAGCTAGCCGAATCGGTCATTAGGGATAGAGTGACTGAGCAGTTAAGCTCATATGATTTGAACTGAGAGAGCCCGCATAGCTTTGTTAAAATATACTCTTGCCTGACTATTCGAGTTGACTTAACTGAGTAGATTACAAATAATGTAGATAAAGGAGTGTCAATGTAAGTTATCGATGGCTACTTACAGCAGCCATTCGATATGATTCCAGGCAAAAGGTAATTCACAAACGTGAGAGACCACGTAATTGAAGGCAGCCTTTTGAACTGTTTTACAACTTTTATCAGGAGTTACGAGGCAGAATGGGGTCCAATGTTATGTACTCAGATTGAAAGATTGCCTAAATTTGTGTTGTATTTGCGTGAGTATATAAAATTCAGGGGTGATATGATAGAGGTGGTGAAATGTTAAAAGGTTTCTATAAGCAATATAGAAATAAAGTATATTCTCTAATGTGAGAATTAAGCTCAGGGGATGTAATTTTACTAAGAATGAGTCACTAACCCAGTGAAACTGCAAAGTAGACAAATACAACAAGTTAACTTTTTTACATGGAGATTTGGGACCGAACAAATAAAAGCATTGAGTAAAAAAAAAGCCAGCTGCTGATTCATTATTGCAGGCATGATTTCTCGATTCTGCAACTGCATTCAGTGAAGCTGAAATTTAATTGGCAGTGCAGATAATGTTGGATTAGCAAGTATTGGTGTGGAGCTGGAGCTCAGAGGTTTGATGTTTCCCTTGCGGTGGACGGGGAATCAGACATGCAGGATTGGGAAGTCAACAGGGAAGGTAATGAGACATGAAGTAGGTGGAAAGAAAAGGAGATGAGAAACAGATATCGAAGTTGAAGTAGCCTACATGTGGAAAAGTTCGGGAATGGAGCAGGAGGAAAGGAAGAGCACGTGTCAATTCGGCATGAAGCAGGTGGAGAAGGAATAAAATATGTGGGACATATGTACGGTTGAAAGAAAGGTTATAGAGCTGGAGGCCTTTCGAGATGTATGGGAATTTCAGGCATGGAAGAGGTGATTAAATTCCTATTGATAATTTGTAACTCAAATTAATGTTCTAAGTTGCTCAATCTCAGAATAAATTGAAATCGTTTCCACACTCTTAAACTTGGCCTGTGAAAGAGACAAGAAGCTGGATTGGAGGCCCCGGCCAATTATGCTGGAATGTCGTTACTTTACGCCCACATTTGCTGAGTCAGTTCCAGTTACTGAAACCCGGAGTCTGATAATCATCAAAGTGAACATCTTGGTCAAAGCCCATAATCGATTTGGAGACTGTCTCCGGGATTGAATAATACATGCGCCTTGGTTCACATGAAAATTGTTTCTGATGGCAATTCTATAATTTTATGTTAGTCACGATAACAAGAGCATTATAAGAGGCCTTATACTGAGATTAATACAGCTGTGATCCGAATGTAGATCACTCACTTAGAGATGGAATCGGGACCAAGGAACAGCCAATGATCTAAAGGGAAGATCATTTCAACGTAGGACCTCAAAAGTAGTAATCTCGGGATTGCTACCAGTGCCACATGCTAGTCAGAGTCGGAATCATAGGATAGCTCAGATGAATACGTGGCTTGAGCAGTGGTGCAGCAGGGAGGGATTCAAATTCCTGGGGCATTGGAACCGGTTCTGGGGGAGGTGGGACAAGTACAAACCGGACGTTCTGCATCTGGGCAGGACCGGAACCAATGTCCTCGGGGGAGTGTTTGCTAGTACTGTTGGGGAGGAGTTAAACTAATATGGCAGGGGGATGGGAACCAATGCAGGGAGACAGAGGAAAACAAAATGGAGACAAAAGCAAAAGACAGAAAAGAGATGAGTAAAAGTGGAGGGCAGAGAATACCAAGGCAAAAAACAAAATGGGCTACTGTGCAGCAAAATTCTAAAGGGTCAAAGTATAATAAAAAGGCAAGCATAAAAGCTCGGTGCCTCAATGCAAGGAGTATTCGGAACCCAGGAGAGGGCTCTGAGATAGTTAGAGTGGGTGAGAGCTCAGATGAACAGGACCCAAAGAAAGAATGCAAAAGGCAGGAGGCAACAGAGCAGAGTAGCACTGGGGTAAGTGTAAACCACAAGTTGATAGGAAGGGACAATATATATGAATATAAAGGAGCTGCAGGAGAGGTCAAAACTAAAAATCATGGTTTAAAAACTAGTATTAAAACACTCTACCTAAATGCACGCAGCATTCGAAATAAAGTAAATGAGTTAACGGCACAAATCATTACAAATGGGTATGATTTGGTGACCATTACAGAAACGTGGTTGCAGAGTGGCCAAGACTGGGAATTAAACATACAGGGGTATCTGACAATTCGGAAAGATAGACAAGAAGGGAAAGGAGGTGGGGTAGCTCTGTTAATAAAGGATGATATCAGGTCAGTTGTGAGAGACGATATTGGCTCTAATGAACAAAATGTTGAATCATTGTTGGTGGAAATTAGAGATAGTAAGGGGAAAAAGTCACTGGTGGGCGGAGTTTATAGGCCCCCAAATAATAACTTCACAGTGGGGCGGGCAATAATCAAGGGAATAATGGAGACATGTGAAAAAGGAACGGCAGTAATCATGGTGGATTTTAACTTACATAGCGATTGGTCAAACCAAATCGCACGGGGTAGCCTGGAGGAGGAATTCATAGAATGCATACGGGATTGTTTCTTAGAACAGTATGTTACAGAACCTACAAGGGAGCAAGCTATCTTAGATCTGGTCCTGCGTAATGAGACAGCAATAATAAACGATCACCTAGTAAAAGATCTTCTCGGAATGAGTGATCACAGTATGGTTGAATTTGTAATACAGATCGAGGGTGAGGAAGTAGTGTCTCAAATGAGCGTACTATGCTTAAACAAAGGGGACTACAGTGGGATGAGGGCAGAGTTGGCTAAAGTAGACTGGAAACACAGACTAAACGGTGGCGCAATTGAGGAACAATTGAAGGAGCTCTTTCATAGTGCTCAACAAAAATATATTCCAGTGAAAAAGAAGGGCGGTAAGAGAAGGGATAACCAGCTGTGGATAACCAAGGAAATAAAGGAGAGTATCAAATTAAAAACCAATGCGGATAAGGTGGCCAAGGTTAGTGGGAAACTAGCAGATTGGGAACAATTTAAACGACAGCAAAGAATGACTAAGAAAGCAATAAAGAAAGGAAAGATAGATTACGAAAGTAAACTTGCGCAAAATATAAAAACAGATAGTAAAAGCTTTTACCGATATATAAAACGATAAAGAGTGACTAAAGTAAATGTTGGTCCCTTAGAAGATGAGAAGGGGGATTTAATAATGGGAAATGTGGAAATGGCTGAGACCATAAACAATTATTTTGCTTCGGTCTTCACAGTTGAAGACACAAAAACCATGCCAAAAATTGCTGGTCACGGGAATGTGGGAAGGGAGGACCTTGAGATAATCACGATCACTAGGGGGATAGTGCTGGACAGGCTAATGGGACTCAAGGTAGACAAGTACCCTGGTCTGCCCCCTATGCATCCTAGGGTATTAAAAGAGATGGCGGAAGTTATAGCAGATGCATTCGTTATAATCTACCATAATTCTCTGGACTTTGGGGAGGTACCAGCGGATTGAAAAGCAGCTAATGTAACGCCTCTGTTTAAAAAAGGGGACAGACAAAAGGCAGGAAACTATAGGCCGGTTAGTTTAACATCTGTAGTGGGGAAAATGCTTGAAGCTATCATTAAGGAAGAAATAGCGGGACATCGAGATAGGAACAGTGCAATCAAGCAGACGCAACATGGATTCATGAAGGGGAAATCGTGTTTAACTAATTTACTGGAATTCTTTGAGGATATAACAAGCATGGTGGATAGAGGTGTACCGATGGATGTGGTGTATTTGGATTTCCAAAAGGCATTCAATAAGGTGCCACACAAAAGGTTACTGCAGAAGATAAAGTTAAGCGGATTCAGAAGAAATGCATTAGCATGGATAGAGAATTGGCTAGCGAGCAGAAAGCAGAGAGTCGGGATAAATGGGTCCTTTTCGGGTTGGAAATCGGTAGTTAGTGGTGTGCCACAGGGATCGGTGCTGGGACCACAACTGTTTACAATATACATAGATGACCTGGAAGAGGGGACAGAATGTAGTGTAACAAAATTTGCAGATGACACAAAGATTAGTGGGAAAACGGGTTGTGTAGAGGACACAGAGAGAATGCAAAGATATTTAAATAGGTTAAGTGAATGGGCTAAGGTTTGGCAGATGGAATACAATGTTGGAAAATGTGAGGTCATCCACTTTGGGAAAAAAAACAGTAAAAGGGAATATTATTTGATAGGGGAGAAATTACAACATGCTGTGGTGCAGAGGGACCTGGGGGTCCTTGTGCATGAATCCCAAAAAGTTAGTTTGCAGGTGTAGCAGGTAATCAGAAAGGCGAATGGAATGTCGGCCTTCATTGCGAGAGGGATGGAGTACAAAAGCAGCGAGGTCCTGCTGCAAACGTATAGGGTATTGGTGAGGCCGCACCTGGACGACTGCGTGCAGTTTTGGTCAACTTACTTAAGGAAGGATATACTAGCTTTGGAGGGGGTACAGAGACGATTCACTAGGCTGATTCCGGAGATGAGGGGATTACCTTATGATGATAGATTGAGTAGACCGGGTCTTTACTCGTTGGAGGTCAGAAGGAAGAGGGGTGATCTTATAGAAACATTTGAAATAATGAAATGGATAGGTAAGATAGAGGCAGAGAGGTTGTTTCCACTGGTCGGGGAGACTAGAACTAAGGGGCACAGCCTCAACATACGGGGGAGCCAATTTAAAACCGAGTTGAGAAAGAATTTCTTCTCCCAGAGGGTTGTGGATCTGTGGAATTCTCTGTCCAAGGAAGCAGTTGAGGCTAGCTCATTGAATGTATTCAAATCACAGATAGATAGATTTTTAACCAATAAGGGAATTAAGGGTTCTGGGGAGCGGGCGGGTAAGTGGAGCTGAGTCCACGGCCAGATCAGCTATGATCTTGTTGAATGGCGGAGCAGGCTCGAGGGGCTAGATGTTCTACTCCTGTTCCTAATTCTTATGTTCTTATGTTCTTATGTTCAAACACAACCTTTCCACTCAGTAAGTGCCCTTCCATCTGTTGTTTCCAAACACAAATCTAATAGCGTCCGTTGCCTCTTGCTACCTGCACCTGTTTATGTTCCGTAGATACATAGATTACATATATGTTGGAAAACACTTCATTGACATGAATCATACCTAGCACAAAGGAAGATGGTTGTCAATACTGAAAGTCAATCATCATGGCCGCTTGACTGCAGGAGATTCTCAGGGGAGTATCTTTAGTCCAACCATCTTCAGCAGGTTAGATTTTTGGCGCAGTCCTCAGTCCCATTTGCAATTGCTCAGACAGTGAAGCAGTCCATGCATGCATGCAGCAAATTTTGCCTACATTCAGGCTTCGTCGAATAATTGACAAGTAACATTTGTGTCACGCAAGAGCGAGCCAATGTCTATTTGCAAAACGCGAGATTTTAACCATCGCTCCTTGACATTCAATGGCATGACCATTGTCGAATTGCAGACCATCAACATCTCGGGCTTCACCACTGACCAGAAACTTAAATTAAAATAGCCACATAAATACTATGGCTTCAAGAGCAGGTAAGACTCTAGTTATTCTGTGGCGAGTGACTCACCTCTTGTCTCTTCAAAGCCTTTCCACCAACTACAATGCACAAGTCAGGAATGTGATGGAGTAGCTGCCATTTGCCTGGATGGTCAGCTCCCTCTAAACTCAAGAAGTTCGACACCATCCAGCAGCCCGCTTGATGGCCACCCCATCCACCACCATAAACATAGATTGCCTACAACACCGACACACCATGTCTGCTGTGTGTATGATCTACAAATGTGCTTCAGGAACTAGCCAATCTTCTTTGACAGCACCAACCAAACACGTGACCTCGGCAACCTAGAAGGCCAAGGGTAGCAGATGCATGGCAACACCATGACCTCCAAATTGCCCTCCAAATCACACACCATTCTGACCTGGAAATATATCGCCTTTACTTCACCATCAATGGGTCAAATTCCTGGAACTCCCTACCTAACAATATTGTGGGAGTAGCTTCAGCACACGGCTGCAGTGGTTCGAGAAGGAATCTCACCACCACCATCTCAAGGGAAATTAGGGATGGACAATCAACGGTGGCTTTAGTTATGTCGGCCATATCGAGGGAATGTTTTATTTTTATGGCTTTATTAAATTGCGTCATATCGTTTATTGATTTGTGCATTTGCACACCCAGATCCTTTTGTTCCTGTACCTGATTTTCATTGTTATTTCCCAACTAATTTATGACCTCCTTACTTTATATTTAAAAATATAACGCTTTGTGCCTATCTATGTTGAAATACATTTGCCACTTTTATGTCCATTCTTCAAGTTTTTTCATGACTTCTTGTAATTTGGTACAGTCCTCCACACCATCGAATCTGATATCGTCTGCAAATTTAGAAATTGTGTTTTTGATTCTAAAATCTAAGTCGTTACTGTTATGTCTTGAATAAAGAGTCAGACTAGATACTGCAAGCTCAAAGTAAATGTGACCGTAGTACTTTATTAAAGAGCTCAGAGTGCATCTCCAGCCTGAGAGGCCTCCTTAAATACAGGTGCACCCAAGGGATTGTGGGATCCCTTGGGACTCCAGGGAACAGCCCTCTGGTGGTTAGACATGATAATTAAAGGTTTACATGCCTAACAACACTCCCACCCTCAAAGTCAGTAGTGTAACTATTTACAATGTGAGTCGATCTTGGTCCTTCCTTTCCCTGGTTGGTCGTCTCCGTGCAAATGCCGGTGTTGGTGAGTCGTTTCTTAGGCCTTCGCTGGGCTGCTGCATAGCTGGCCTTGCTCGACTGCTGGGAGTGATGGGTTCTGATTCGTGGTCAACCGCTGGTTCGGTTGCCACTTGTGTGTGTGTAGAATGGTTGAAAAAGGTAGAGTCTATTGTGGGTTGTTCTGGATAGTCCATAAATCTGAGTTTGGTTTGGTCGAAGTGTTTTCTGCAGGTGAGCCCATTTGCGAGTTTTACTACAAACACCCTATTCTGCTCTTTGACCAAAACAGTTCGAGCAATCCACTTGGGACCTTGTCCATACCTCAACACAAATATAGGATCATTTGCATCAACTTCTCATGACACATTTGCACGATCATGATGTGTATTCTGTTGAAGCTGCCTGCTCTCTACCGGTTTGTGTAGTTCAGGGTGGACTAACGAAAGCCTTGTTTTAAGTGCCATTTTCATGAGCAGTTCAGTGGGAGGGACCCCGGTGAGCGAGTGGGGTCTTGTAACTAAACAGGACTCATGATAAGTGAGTCTGCAGTGAGCATTCAGTTACCCTTTTCAAGCTCTGCTTGATTGTTTGAACTGCTCGTTCTGCCTGACCGTTGGTTGCTGGCTTAAACGGGGCAGATGTGACATGTTTGACCCCATTGCGGGTCATGAATTCCTTGAATTCGGCAGCGGTAAAGCATGGCCTCTTGTCACTTACACGGATATCAGGCAGGCCGTGCGTGGCAAACATGGTCCGTAGCATTTCAATGGTGGCAGCAGACATGCTTGCCGACATTATCTCACATTCAATCCACTTGTAGTACGCATCAACAACCACTAAAAACATTTTTCCCAAGAATGGGCCTGCAGAGTCGACATGAACCTTAGACCGCGGTTTGGAGGGCCAAGACCATAAACTTAGTGGCGCCTCCCAGGGTGTATTGCTTAACTGGGAACAAGTATGACATTTGTGCACACAGGACTCTAAGTCTGCATCGATACCGGGCCACCACACGTGGGATCTGATTATCACTTTCAATATTACAATGCCTGGGTGGGTACTGTGGAGATCACTAATTAAAGTGTCCCTGCCCTTTTTTGGCACAACTACCCGATTACCCGATAGGAGGCAGTCTGCCTGTATAGATATTTAATCTTTGCGCCACTGGTATGGCTTTATTTCATCCTGCATCTCTAGCGGGACACCAGACCAACTCCCGTGGAGCACAACATTTTATTTTTACTAAGGACTGTAAGGGGTCCTTGCTCGTCCAGGTTCTAATCCTTCGGGCGGTAGCAGGTGATTGCTCACTCTCAAATGCTTCCCTCACAAAAACTAAATCTGCAGGCTGTGTCATGTCCACCCCGGTGGTGGGCAATGGACGCCTACTGAGAGCATCGGCACAGTTTTCTGTGCCTGGCCTCTGGTGGATGGCTAGTTGTAGGCAGACAACGTAAGCGCCCATCTCTGGGTGCAGGCCGATGCATTCATTTTTATCACCTTATTTTCAGAAAAGAGAGATATAAGCAGCTTATGGTTGGTTTCCAATTCAAATTAGAGCCCGAAAAGATATTGATGCATTTTATTTACCCCGTGAACACATGCTAACGCTTCTTTTCGATCATATTATCGGCCCTCTCGGCCTTAGACAGACTTCTGGATGCATAAGCAACCGGTTGCAATTTCCCAAATTCATTAGCTTGCGGCAATACACACCCGACCCCATATGATGACGCATCACATGCTGGTACCAAACGTTTACATCGATTGTACAACACAAGCAATTTGTTTAAAAATAACAGCTTCCTAGCTTTCTCAAAGGTATTTTGTTGGCTTTTGCCGCAAACCCATTCATTTCCTTTACGCATTAAAGAGTGCAAGCGTTCTATCAATGTGCTAAGAGCAGTAAGAAGTTACCAAAGTAGTCCAGGAGTCGTAGAAACGACCACAGCTCCATCACGTTCTGTAGTCTTGGTGCGTTTTAGATTGCCTCCGACTTCGAATCGGTGGGCCAGATGCTGTTCGCTGTGATTCTTCTGCCCAGGAAATGCAACTCAGGCGTCAGGAAAATGCACCGAATGTTTTAGCCTGAGCCCCACACGATTAAGTCGATTAAGAACCTCCTCCAGGTTCTGCAGGTGCTCGACTGTGTCGACCTGGAAGACCACAGTGCGCGGGACCAATTTCAGCAAGCTTTCCATTTTCCTCTGGAATTTCGCCATGACCAATTGAATCCCACATCGGCATCTGTTGTAAAGGAAAATATTTTTGTGCGTGTTGATGCAGGTGAGGCCTTTCGAAGATTCCTCCAGCTCCTGCATCATGTAGGCCGAGGTCAAATCCAGCTACCTGAACGTTTTCCCTCCCGTCAGCCTCGCAAATATGTCATCTGCCCTTGGTAGCGGTTATTGATCCTGCAGTTCTGACGGTGCCATCTCTTGAGGACTGGAATAATCTGTCTGGCCCACTCATTGAATTCGTTCCGCAAAATGATGCCCTCTCATTGCAGCCTATCCAGCTCGATCTCCACCCTCTCTCTCATCATGTAAGGTACCGCTCTCGCCTTGTGATGCAGAGTCACGCCCCCGGAAACAAATGGATCTGCACTTTTGCTGCTTGGAAATTTCTGATTCCTGGTTCGAACAGCGCGGGGAACCTGCTTATGACCTGGGCATATGAGGTGTCATTAACGGATGATAGTGCTCGGACATCTTCACAGTTCCAGCGTAACTTTCCCAGCCAGCTCATGCCGAACAACATGAGGCCATCGCCCAGTACCATTCAGAGTGGTAAATCATGCACCGCTCCATCGTAAGAATCCTTTGTGGTAGCACTGCCAATTACGGGAATCAGCTCCTTTGTGTACATTCTAAGTTTCGTATGAATGGGAATCAGGTTTGGCCTTGATGCCTTTTTGCACCACAACTTATTGAAAGTCTTTTCATTCATTATGGATTGGCTTGCACCCGTGCCCGGCTCCATGGACACCAGGAGTCCATTTAATTCAACCTTCAGCATTATCGGAGTACACTTTGTGGTAAATGCGTGCACCCCATATACCTCTGCCTCCTCGGTCTGAAGCTCTGGTTAGTCATGATCCACCGTGGATCTGTCCACCTCTGCACCATGGTGGTTTGCAGGATTAGCAGTGTTTGCAGCGCGCCAGCACATACGTTGGAGGTGCCCCATTGTTCCACAACCTTTCCAAACGTATCCTTTCTAAGCGGCATGAATGGAATCGATGATCACCTCCGCAGAGCCAACAAGGTGTTAATTGCCTTGTATTCACCACCCTTAATGGCGGACTCTGAGTCATCTGCGGAGGTGCATCTACAGGCGTGTAAGTCCAGCCATGTGCATTTCGATTCGAAAACAACGTTACTTTGTTCACAGTACTTGCAGCAGCACCATTGTGCTGAGAAATTTGTTTGTTATTTTCACTGGTGGAGATAAAAGCCTGGGCTATCGCTGTGGCTTTACTCAAGTTTGGGGTCTCTACAGTCAAAAGTTTGCGAAGTATTACTTCATGGCCAATGCCAAGTACAAAGAAATCCATGAGCATATGCTCCAAGTTTCCTTCAAATTCGCAATGTCCTGCAAGCACATTAGATCGGCGATGTAGCTCGCCACTTCCTGGCCTTCAGACCTCTTGTACGTGAAGAACTGCTACCCCGCCATCAGAATGTTTTTTCTTCGGGTTTAGATGTTCCGGACCAGTGTGCACAACTCATCGTATGACTTCTCTGTGGGTTTTGCTGAGGCGAGCAGGTTTTTCATGAGGCCATACGTTGATGCCCCGTAAACGGTGAGGAGGATCGCCCTTCGTTTGGCAGCGTTCACTTCTCCTTCCAGCTTGTTGGCCACGAAGTACTTGTCAAGTTGCTCCACGAAGGTTTTCAAATCATCTCCCTCCGAAAATTTCTCCAGGATGTCACAGTTCTCTGCATTGTTGCATTGAATTTCGTCATCAACCTTGTTGCCAATTGTTATGTCTTGAATAAAGAGTCAGACTAGATACTGCAACCTCAAAGTAAGTGTGAACATAGTCCTTTATTACAGATCTCAGAGTGCCTTTCCAGCCTGTGAGGCCTCCTCAGATACAGGTGCTCCCAAGGGATTTTGAAATCTCTTGGCACGCCAGTGGAAAAGCCCTCTGGTCGCTTGACATGGTAATTACAGGTTTACATACATAACAGTTATGATAAATTGTGAACAAAGCATTCGCAGCACTGATACTTGTGGGGTCCGTATTCCCACATTTCCCGCTGTAAATATGTACTATTTTCTCTTCTCTTCTGCTTTCTGTCTTGCAGCTAGCTCGCAATCCATTGTGCTATTTGTACCCTGAGTCTGCATGCTCTGACCTTATATATTAGTATACTATGTTGTACCTTCGAAAGCCTTTTGGCAATCTAGATATATTACTTCTATTTACTAACCCTTCCCTACTCTCGCTGTTAATTCTTCAAAGAAGTGAATGAGATGATCAACTAAGGTGTTCTTTTTTGAAATCGATGCTGAGCATTCATTAATATATTTTAGCTTTGTAGTTGTTTTTTGATTTTCTCTTTTAGCAAATATTAAATTATAATTCCTATCATCGATTTTAAGCTTAATGGTCTATAGTTCCTTGGATATGAGCTATCTCCCATCTTAAATACAGGTATTACTCAGCTATCCGCCATTCCTATGGCACTACACCTTTTTCTAACTAATTAATAAATGTTTGTCATACTGCCTTTGCTATCTTCTCCAGATTCTTTTAAAATGCACATATGCAATCCGTCCAGACCTGTATTTGTAATGCATTTTGGTTTGAATTGTTTATGTAGCATTCCTCCTCTTTTGATTTTAGATGCGGTTATATCATTTCTAATCTTATTTGTGATGCTATGTCTATCTGATCCTTGCTGACAATTTCGCCAAAGCTGCTTGTAATTTTATGCTGTCAGTTCCGTACTGCACCTATTCCTATCACAACGTTTTTTTTATTGATGTCCCTGTATAATATTTTGGTATCCCTGTAAAATATTTTTTAGGTTCCTTTATAATTTAAATTCATAGTTTGTCTTTCCTTTTCTAATTCTTGTTTTGACTTCCACCCTAATGCTTTTGTATTTACACTTGTCATGCTCTATCCAGCTGTCCATGTACTGAATGTAGGCATCTTTCGTTCCCTCAAATATTCCATGACGTCTTTAATCATCAATGGTGTCTCATTACTGTTTAGTTTTTATCTTAGTAGAGCATATTTTTTCCAAGATTCTTTGGAAACATGTTTTATATTTTCCATTTGACAGTCTACATTATTGTTTTACAGTAATGTTGTCCATTTTTTCCAAGTTCTATTCTCATCTCCTCACAATCAGCTTTTCTCCAAGCAAAGATTTTGTTCTTTCTCAGGCTAAATTGAATCTCAAATATCATCTTAAACCATATTGCCCCAGAATTTTCCTCATCGATGACGGTGAACTGGTAGCGTTCCTAATCATTTCAACTTTGAAACTGACCGCAACTTTTGGATTGGCCGATGCACAAGCTGTGTTGTGTCCCCTGTCCACCTCACAAAGCTAGCAATCAGTGAAATCACACAAATCAGGGAAACTGACGTAAACTGCGGCTCTTTCGCAGTAATTACGCTTTTAAATTCGCCACTAATATTATTCAAAGGTATCAGGCGTAATTGCGGTCTTAACAGCGTATTGATTGTTGACTAAAGGTTATGGTCCGGCAAAATTAATTTTAATTTAGTGCAATGTGATATGTATCCATTTTGATAAAAAATATATTTTTTAAGAAGGTTTAAAATAATAATATTTTAAAGTTTGTAAATCTTTATTTGTGGTTTGCTATTTGCAAATGTTAGAGCCTTCTCCCTACAGAGTTTTGCTCTCGTACATTTAAAAAAAAGATAATTTAATAAGATATATTCCTGTATGTGAGAAATCTCCAATGTGATTGGCTGCTCAGATAGCTTGATTACGTTAAAGTAACTCAGGCAAGGGGATTCACACTAAACTCCTTTCGACATTAACGTCGGAAGATTCGACCTTCTTGACAGAGCGATCGCAAGACCACACTATGCAGCCAGTGGTGAATGCCTTTTCTTCACCACCGACCTCAAATTCTAGGGCATTATACATTAATGTCACTTATGCCTCGATGTTCCGCTATTTTTCCTTATCTTATATGATCTTGTTCATTACCCTTGACTAAATCCAGTAAAGAATCCTTCTTTGCAGGACTACATACATATTGTGTTACAATAGAGTCCTGTACACATTGTACAGACTCCATTCCCATATCGCATTGATCTAGCTTTTCCGGCCAATTAAACTGGGCTAGTTTTATTATTCTATGTTTTTTGGTGGCCCCCTATTTTGTTTGCATATTTCTTGTTCCTTCTCCCTTCCGGGTACGCAGACATACTCATGGCAAAATTGGCTCCATCAATTGGGAAAATGTAGCTTCAGAAGCGAAGCAGCTCCACCTGATGGGAGAAGTGAGCAACTTTGGCGTTTAATTTGTTTCACATTAGAATGGGACAATAGGAGTTCTTGGATTTTATTGTTCGAAAAAAACCAGAAAATCTCCGAAAAGGTTCCACCGTCGACAGTAATGATATCGGAAATACAAATAGTGAAAAAAACTGTTTCATATCGTGGAGCAAAAGGTAGATGCCACATATTCTATTATTCTATCCATAATCTTCTCCATCTCTAGATCCCCTGGCACTCCTTAAATGTAAGCTCAAAATCAGATCCAGGTGAATTTATAATGGAGAACAAAGAAATGGCGACCAGTTAAGCAAATACGTTGGTTCTGTCTTCACGAAGGAAGAAACAAATAACCTTCCTGAAATACTAGGGGACCGTGGGTCCAGTGAGAAGGAGGAACTGAAGAATATCATTATTAGGCGGGAACTTGTGTTAGGGAAATTGATGGGATTGAAGGCCGATAAATCCCTGGGGCCTGATAGACTGCATCCCAGCGTACTTAAGGAAGTGGCCCTAGGTATAGTGGATGCATTGGTGATCATTTCCTAACAGACTATCGACTCTGGACCAGTTCCTATGGACTGGAGGGTAACTAATGTAACACCTCTTTTTAAGAAATGAGGGAGAGAGAAAACAAGTAATTATAGACCTGTTAGCCTGACATCAGTAGTGTAGAAAATCTTGGAATCAATTATTAAAGATGAAATAGCAGCGCATTTGGATGGCAGTGACAGGATCAGTCCAAGTCAGCATGAATATAGGAAAGGGACATCATGCTTGACAAATCTGCTAGAATTTTTTGAGGATGTAACTGGTAGAGTGGACAAGGGAGAACCAGTGGATGTGATATATTTGGACTTTCAAAAGGCATTTGACAAGGTCCCACGCAAGAGATTGGGGTGCACAATTAAAGCACATGATATTGGGGGTAATGTACTGACATGGATAGAGAACTGGTTGGCAGACAGGAAGCAGAGAGCTGGGATAAACGGGTCCTCTTCAGAATGGCAGGCAGTGACTAGTGGGGTGCCGCAGGTCTCAGTGCTGGGACCGCAGCTATTTACAATATACATTAATAATTTGGATGAAGGAATTGAGTGTAATATCTTACGACAGGATTCGAGGTCCAACTTTCGTCAGTTGCTTCATTAACTACCATCACACGTAATTTCAGAAGTAGGACTGTTTGCTGATGAAAGAACAGTTCCATTCTCAATTCTTCAGATCATGAAGCAATCAGTGCCCGCATGCAGCAAGACATGGATAACATCCAGCTTTGGCCTGATACATGCAAAGCAACATTTGTGCCACCTTTCCAACAAGAGAATGTCTAATCACTTCTTCTTCACACATACTGGCATTACCATCAGTGGATTCGCCACCATCAATATACTGGGGCTCACAAGTAAAACATCTTTTAATTAAAGTAATTCTTCTTGTGGGGATTTAGTTTAATTCAGCGTCTGAAATCAGACATAGTTGGTGTGCTTATAATGTATAATTTAAAAAGAAACGGGTAGCGGGACATTTTTAAAAGCATGATCCAATCAAGCAGAATCATCATGGTTTTATGAAAGGGAAACCATGTTTGAAAAATTTGCTGGAGTTCCTTGAGGATATAACGAGCAGGGTGGATAATGGCGGACCAGTGGATGTGGTATATTTGCATTTCCAGAAGGAATTCGATAAGGTGCCACAGACAATGTTACTGCACAATCGTACAAGGTTGGGGGTAATATATTAGCATGGATAGACGATTGGCTAACTAACAGAAAGTCGGAATTAATGGGTCATTTTCCGGTTGGCAAACAATGACTATCGGGGTGCCGCAGGGATCAGTACTGGGTCCTCAACTATTCACAATCTATATTAATGACTTGGATGAAGGTGCGAGTGTAATGCAGACAAGTTTGCTGATGATACAAAGATGGGTGGGAAAGCAAATTTTGAGGAGGACACAAAAACTCTAAGTGAATGGGCAAAAATGTGGAAGTTGGAGTATAATGTTGGCAAATGTGAGGTTATCCACTTTGGAAGAAATAATAAGAAAAGCGAATTGTCATTTAAATGGGGAAAAATTGCAAAGTGCTGCAATAGAGAAAGACCTGGGGTCCTTGTGCATGAAACACAAAACGTTAGTATGCGGGTACAGCAAGTAATCAGGAAGGCAAATGAAATGTTGGCCTTTATTGCAAGGGGGATAGAGTATTTAAGTAGAGAAATCCTGCTACAACTGTACAGGGTATTGTTGAAGCCACACCTGGAAAACAGTGTAAAGTTTTGGTCTCCGTATTTAAGGAATGATATCCTGGCATTGAATGCTGTTAAGTGAAGGTTCACTAGGTTGTCCGGAGATGAGGGGGTTGACATGAGTATAAGTTCAGTAGGTTGGGCCTATACACATTGGAGTTCAGAAGAATGAGAGGTGACCTTATTGAAACTTATAAGATAATGAGGAGGCTCGACAAGATGGATACAGGGAGGATATTTCCACTGATAGGGGGAACTAAAACTAGGGGACATGGTCTTAGAATAAGAGGCCGCCCATTGCAAACTGCGATGAGGAGACATGACTTCTCTTAGACGGTTGTAAATCTATGGAATTCTCTGCCCCAGGGAGCTGTGGAGGCTAGGTCATTGGATATATTTAATTCAGAGATAAACCGATTTTTGAGCGATAAGTGAGTAAAGGGTTATGGGAAGCAGGCAGGGAAGTGGAGCTTGTCCATGATCAGATCTGCCATGATCTTATTGAATGGCCGAGCTTGCTCAATGGTGAAATGGACTATTCCTGCTCCTATTTCTTATGTTCTTATGTGCTTATGCAGCGCAAGCATTGCATGCTCTCTGCAGAGACCAGTTGAAAATCTACAGCTAGATTAAATCGGCAATAGTCACATGCTTCTAATCGCTCTTGAAGTAATGAATTGGTGAATAAAAACTAAACTAACGGAACTTTCGTGGGAATCTCCGCCGAGAGTTCCCATTTATTCTGCATCAAACCAGCTGTATATTTCTAGTAAACTATCCTAATGGTGTGAAACACATAGGTGGCGCGGATTTCGATAAATGCCCACTGAACAATCAAAGTCATTGCTTCCATCCCACCTCTCCTTATCACATCTTGTCATGGCTGCCTGCATCTGCCTTTCCAACACATTCACACCAGAATTTTTGGAAGTAACGAAATACTTTCTTCATTTCTACCTCCCAAATCTATATTCTCAGCTATCACGAGAATATGCAAGATTCATCCCGCCCATGGGATCTGCAACTTTCTGTCTTAATTGCAGGGCAGCTCGGTTCATGCCTCTTGTTTGGCTGAATGCTCAGTGCATCAGTGACTAAAGCGATAGCAGGGTACAATAGAAAAATCGTAAAGGTAAAGGTATTATCTCTAAATGCAAGAAGCATTCAAAACAAAATTGACGAATTAACAGCGCAGTAAATGTGCTCGAGTTAATAGCAATTACAGCGACGTGGTTGCAGAATGACCATGGTTGGAAACTATTTATTTCCAGATATTTGACTTATGGAAGAGACAGGCAGAATAGAAAATGAGAATGGGTAACTGATAATTAAGGAGGGAATCAAGACAGTAGAGAGACGGGATCTTGGCTCGGGGAAACATAATGTTCAATGAGTTTTGGTGGAGCTTAGAAAGAACAGTGGCAGAAAACACCAATGGGAACAGGCTGTAGCCCGCCTATCAGTGATTGTCGTGTTCGGGCAGAATATAAATAAGGAAATTAGAGGGGCATGTAACAAGGCTAATACAGTAATCATGGCGGAATTTAACTGTATTAAAGATTGGGCAAACCTAATTTAAAGAAATGGTGCAGAGGAAGAATACATGGAATACATACAAGGTCGTGTTCTAGTTCAGGATGTCAAGAAACCTACAAGGGAATTGAGTATTTTAGATCTCATACTGTGTAATGAGAGCGGGTAAATTAATAAACTTGTAGTGAAGCTGCCTCTGGGGAGCAGCGGTCATAATATGGTAGATTTTTATATTGCGTTTGATAGTGATTTATTTAACTACTAAATTGGGCACTTAACCTGAACAAAGCCAACTATGTACTTATAGATTTATGAAGGGGAAGTCATGTTTGACAAACTTGCTGCAGTTCTTCGAGGATGTAACGAAGGGAAACCTGTAGATGTGGTGTATTTGGATTTCCAGAAGGCATTTGACAAGGTGCCACATAAAAGCTTACTGCACGAGATAAAAGTTAACGGGGTTGGGGCTAATATATTAGTATGGATAGAGGACTGTCTAACTAACAGAGAACAGAGAGTCGGGATAAATGGCTCCTTCTATGGTTGAAAACCAGTAACTAGTGTGGTGCCGCGGGGATCAGTGCTAGGACCCCGACTATTTACAATCTATATTAACGACTTGGAAGAAGGGACTGTGTGTAACGTAGCCAAGTTTGCTGTCGCTATAAAGATGGGAGGAAAAGCAATGTGTGAGGAGCAGACAAACCATCTGCAAAAGGACATAGACAGGCTAAGTGAGTGGGCAAAAATTTGGCAGATGGAGTAAAATATTGGAAAGTGTGAGGTCATGCACTTTGGCAGAAAAAAAATCAATGAGCAAGTTATTATTTAAATGGAGAAATATTGCAAAGTGCCGCAGTACAGCGGGACCTGGGGGTACTTGTGCATGAAACACAAAAGGGTTGTATGCAGGTAAAGCAAGTGATCAGGAAGGCCAATGGTATCTTGGTCTTTATTGCAAATGGGATGGACTTTAAAAGCAGGGAAGTCTTGCTAGAGCTATATAAGTTATTGGTGAGGCCACACCTGGAATACTGTGGGCCGTTTTGGTTTCCATATTTATGAAAGGATATACTTGCTTTGGAGGCAGTTCAGAGAAGGCTCATGAGGTTTATTCCGGGGATGAGGGGGTTGAATTATGAGTAAAGGTTGAGTAGGTTGGGCCTCTACTCATTGGAATTCAGAAGAATGAGAGGTGATCTGATCGAAACATATAAGATTATGAGGGGGCTTGACAAGGTGGATGCAGAGAAGATGTTTCCACTGATGGGGAAGACTAGAACTAAAGGGCATGATCTTAGAACAAAGGGCCGCCCATTTAAACAGAGATGAGGAGAAATTTCTTCTCTCAGAGAGTGGTAAATCTGTGGAATTCGTTGCCTCAGAGAGCTGTGGAAGCTGGGACATTGAAGAAATTTAAGACAGAAATAGATAGTTTCATAAATGATAAGGGGATGAGGGATTGTGGGGAGCGATGAGGGATTATGGTGAGCGGGCCGGCAAGTGCAGCTGAGTCCATGATCATATCAGCCATGAACTGATTGAATGGTGGTGCAGGCTTGAGCGGCCTTATAGCCTACTCCTATTTCTGCTTCTTATTTTCCTATGTTATGAAAGGTGAGTTGGCTAAAGTTTATGGGAAGCTATGTGAAAAGTTAAGACAGTGCAAAACAATGGAAAAATATTGAAGAATTATTTCATGACTCGCAACGAATATACATTCCCTTAAGGAATATGAACACAACGGGAAAATTGGTCCAACCGTGTCTAGCCAGAGAAATTAAAGATTGTAAGATAAAAGTAAGAGGTTTGCAATATTTCCATAAAGAATATTAAACCTAAGGATTGAGAAGTTTTTAGAATTCAGCAATGGAACATCAAGAAATTGATCAAGAAAGGAAAATATAATACGTGAGTAAACTAAAGAGAGACATAATACGGATTTTAAAAGCTTCTATAGAAATTTAAAAAGAAAAAGACTATCGAAAGTAACATTGGGTCCCTTACAAACTCAGAGAGGATAAATTATAATGTGGAATAACGAAATGGCAGCTAAATTAAACCAATACTCTGTGTCTGTCATCACAGAAGACGGTTTAAAAGCATGTCCAGGAAATAGCAGAAAATCAAGGATCAACCAGAATAAGGAACTGAAAAAATATATATTAGTAAAAAAAATACTACTGTTAATATTAATGGGACTCAAAGCCGATAAATCCCCTCGATCTGATGGCCTACATTGTAGCGTTTTTAAAAAGGTGGCTATAGAAATAGTGCATGCTTTAGAATGTAATCTTCCAATATTCCATAGATCCTAGAACGATTCCAGCGGATTGGATGGTAGCAAATGTAAACCCACTACGAAAAGGAGGAAGAGAGAAAACGGGGAACTGCAGACGATTTAATCTGACATCAGTAGTTGTGAAAATACTAGAGTTAAGGACCTGTTAACTGGTCACTGAGAAAAAACTAATAGGATTGGACAGAGCTATGCGGATTTATAAAAGGGAAGGCATGTTTAACGAATCTGTTAGATCTTTATGTTACTAACTGAAGCGATAGGTGGCTGCGGCATATTTGAATTTGCAGAAGGCATTCAATATGGTGCGACACAAAAATAACGTAGTGCTCGTGGGATTGCATGTAATATGTTAACTTGCATTGCGGATTGGTCAGCGCACAGAAAAAAAGAGTAGGAATAACGGATAATTTAGGGTTAGCAAGCTGTAACGAGTGTGGTACTGCAAGGATCAGAGGTTGGGCCTCAGCAATTTACAAAGAGGGGACCAAATGTAATATACCCAAGTTTGCTGATGATACAAAGCTAGGTGGGAATGTAATTTGTGAATAGGATGTAAAGAGGCTGTAAGTTTATATAATCATCATTGTCATAGGCAGTCCCTCGGAATCGAGGAACACATCCTTCTACTCCTGAAATGATTTCTTTGGTGGCTGAACAGTCCAATACGAGAGCCATATACTCTGTCACAGCTGGGACAGATATTCGCTGAGGGAAGGGATGTGTGGGACTGGTTTGCCGCATGCTCCTTCTGCTGCCTACGTTTGACATCTTCACGCTCTTGGTGTTGAGATTCGAAGAGCACAACGCCCTCCCGGATGCACTTTCCCCACCTAGGACGGTCTTCAGCCAAGGACTCCCAGGTGTCAGTGGTGATGTCGCACTTTATCAGGAGGCATTGAGGGTGTCCATGTAATGTTTCCGCTGCCCACCTTTGGCTCGTTTGCCATGAAGGAGCTCCACATAGAGCATTTGCTTAGGGATTCTCGTGTCTGGCATGTGAACTATGTGGCCTGCCCAGTGAAGCTGATCGAGTGTTGTCAGTGCTTCAATGCTGTGGATGTTTACCTGGACGAGGACACTTATGCTGGTGCTCTTGTCCTCCCAGGGGATTTGCAGGACGTTGCATAGACATCGTTGATGATATATCTCCAGCGACTTGAGGTGTCTTCTGTACATCGTCCATGCCTCTGATTCATACAGGAGCGCAGCTATTACTACAGCCCTGTAGACCATGAGCTTGATGGTAGATTTGAAGGCCTGGTCTTTGAACACTCTTTGCCTCAGGTGGTCGAACGCTGCACTGGTGCACTGGAAGCAGTGAATGAATCTCCGCATTAAAGTCTGCTCTTGTTGATAAAAGGCTCCCGAGGTATGGGAAATGTTCCACTTTGTCGGTGGCCATGCCATGAATCTTGATAACTGGGGGACAGTGCTGTGCGGCGAGGACAGGCTGGTGGAAGATGTTAAGCATAAGGCCCATGCTTTCGTATGCCTAAGTGAATACATCGACTATATATCTGGAGTTCAGCCTCAGAATGTGCTTAGACACATGCATCGTCCGCCTACTGTAATTCAACGACAGATGTTGGGGTGATCTGGAGGTGGAGTAGGTTAAACAGCTTCCCACTGGTTTGGTAGTTTAGTTCCCCTCCAACGGGGAATGTGTTGATTGTGAGGTGAAGCATGGCAGCGAGTAAGATTGAGAAGAGGGTTGGAGCGATGACGCAGCCCTGTTTGACCAAGGTCTAGACGTGGATTGGATCTATAATGGGTCCATTGGTAAGGATCATAGACTGCATGTCATCGTGGAGCAGGCGAACGATTTTGACAAGCGTTTGGGGGCATCCGAAACGGTGAAGGACGCTCCTTTTACCCTCATGGTTGACAGTGTCAGAGGCATTTGGAATATATCGAAAAAGGCCATATATAAGGACTGCCACTGCACCCTGCATTTTCCTGCAGCTGTCGTGCTGCAAATATCATGTCCGTTGTGCCCCGTAGGTGACGAAATCCGCATTGTGATTCCGGGAGGAGTGCCTCGGCCACAGGGAGAAGACGGTTGAGGAGAACTCGAGCGACAACTTTCCCAATGGCTGATAGCAGGGTGATTCCCCTGTAGTTGCCGTAGTCAGACTTGTCCCCCTTTTTATAGATGGTCACGATCACTGCCTCTCTGAGATCTGCTGGCATGCTGTCCTCCCTCCAGATAAGAGAGATGAGGTTATATATCCGCGCCAACAGCGCCTCCCCGCCATACTTTAGCGCCTCAGCAGGGATTCCATCCGCACCCGTAGCCTTGTTATTCTTGAGCTGTTTTATGGCTTTGCCTACCTCGTGAAACGTTGGCGTTTGACTGAGGTGGTGGCGGGTCGCATGCTGTGGGATGGAGTCGAGAACTCTCGAATCAAAGGCAGAGTCTCGTTTGAGGAGATCTTCGAAGTGCTCCTTCCAGCAGGCCCTGACAGCCTCGCTGTCCTTGATGAATGTATCCCCATTCTTGGCTAGGAGCGGGGTGTAGCCTTAGGTGTTTGGATCACAGGTGGCCTTGATTGCAAGGAAGAATCCTCGCATATCTTGGCTGTCGGCCAGTTGTTGTATCTCCTGTGCTTTCTCCATCCAACACCTGTTCTTTAGGTCCAGTGTTTCTTGTTGGACCTCATACTTGAGCCGTCTGCAACGTTGCCTTTCTGCTCCAGAGTTGGGTTGTTGCTTGAGGCTCAGAATTGCTCTGCACTTGCGATATATTAGTTCTTCGATCTCATGATCATTTTCATCTAACCAGTCCTGGTGTTTTCTGGTTGAGTGAACAAGTCTCTCTTCAAAGACACTGGTTGTAGAGGCGTGGAGGGCAGACCAAGCGTTGTGGGTATTCGGAATCACAGGGTCATCAAGGCACGCCAGATTAGTTGTGGAGCGCTGGCTGTATAGGGTTCTCTTAGCTGTATAGGGTTTTCTTAATTGCCCCGCCATTGACCTTTTTATGCGGCAATGCTTCTGCTATCCCCTCTGCTTTGTGGCTATGTTATTGTCGATGATGGATCGGATTAGGCAGTGCTCCGGCCAGCAGTCATCAGCTCCAGTCATGGCGCGGGTGATGCACACATCCATGTCATCCCTAGCTCGGACGATGCCATAGTCGAGCAGATGGCACTGTTTGGAGCGAGGGTTTAATTACAATGCCTTATAGTTGTCCCTCTGGCGGAACAGGGTGTTGGTGATGAGGAGTTCATGTTCTAGACAATTTGCCAGGAGTAGGGTAACATTGAAGTTGGCTTTCCCTACCCCCTCTCTGCCAATCACGCCTCCCCAGAGGACTGTGCCTTTGCCGAACCTGGCACTAAAGTCACCGAGGAGGATTAGTTTGTCACCTGTGGGGACGCGGGACAGGGAAGTCTCGAGGTTGGAATAAAAACCCTCCGTAGCCTCATCTGTTGCTTCGAGTTTTGGGGCATATGCACTGATGACTGTGGCGCATTGGTTGCAGAATACGGTAAGGCAACAGTCATGATACATTCGTTGACCCCGCAGGGGGAGTCTTTGAGGCGGTCGACCAGGTCATTTTTGAAGGCAAAGCCGACTCCATGAAGGCAGCATTCTTCCTCTGGTTTTCCTTTCCAGAAAAAGGTGTAAGCTCCACCTTGTTCCTCGAGCTGGCCTTCCCCTGCCTGCCGGGCCATGCTTAGGGCAGCGATGTCGATGTCAAAACGTCAGAGTTCCCGGGCAACTATGGCGGTGCGGTGTTCTGGCTTGTTGCTGTTGGAATTGTCCATGAGGGTCCTGACGTTCCAGGTCACTAACTTCATATTAACGAAGTGGAAGATTCCTGTGCATAAGTTCTTTTAACGTGGGGTGACCGCTGCACACTGTCAACCACACGGGCTTATATAAACAGGTTAGCTGAATTGGCAAGAACATGGCAAATGGAATATAACGTACAAAAATGTGATGTTTCAAATTGCTGGGAAATATTGATAATCAGAGTATTTTTGAAACCGCGAGAGATTGGGAAGTATGGCTGTTGGGATCTGGTTGTACTTGTCTTGCAGGTGCACCACACAATTCGGAAAACACATTGCATGTTGGCTTTTAATGCAATTATGTAAGGCTCTGGTGAGACCACGCCCGGCATGCTGTGTACAGTTTTTTTTTGCCTTACTTAAGGAACGATACACTTGCCAACGGGGCAGTGCATCTAATGTTCACCAGGCAGATTCCTGTGATTGGAAATTGTCCTATGAAGAGTGATTCAGTAGAGGGGACCGATATTTCTCTAGAGTTTAGAAAATTTAGAGGTGATCCAATTGAAATATGTAAAATTCTTACCAAGCTTAACAGGGTAGATGCTGGGCGGATTTTTCCCGTGTTTGGGGACTCTAGGACCATGGCACAAAGTCTCAAAATAATAGCTGGGCCATTTAGGATTGAGAAGAGAAGGACCACCTTCATTCAGAGTCTGGCGAACTTTTGAAATTATCTAAAACAGAGAGCTGTGGCGGCTCAATCTTATAGAATATTCAAGACAAAGATCGATAGACTTTTGGAGATTAAGGGAATCAAGGGATATAGGGATAGTACAGAAAAGTGGAGATGATGTAATTGAATCCAGAGCATTTACGAAGGGCCGAATGACCTACACATGCTCCTATTTCTTATGTTATGTTCTTATGTTCACCAGTGGCGACATGTCCTCAGGCATCTTCCTCTCATGTCAATACAAGGCTAATGTCCCATTTCGGAATACATATTCAGACTCATCTGTCATTTGCACCTACACACTTTTCACCCCAATACCTCTTTCAGTGACACAACACGGAAATAGATATATTTTTACGTTTCGAGAAAAAAGCTGGTTACTCGAAGGCACAAATTCTCTAGGGGTGAGGCAAAAAGTTATGATTTTAAACACATTACCAGCGGGGTGACTTATATAATGGCAGGATACGGGGATAAAATGTCCCGTTACTAAACTTTCACGAAAACTATTGTTTCACTAAAATAGAAAGGAGGTTTTAATAAAAGATGAAATTACAGCACTGGAACTCAGCAATGATGTTAGGAATGATTCACAATCTTAGTCTATACACGTGTGGATTCAGCAGGATAATGGAATCTCTCTATCTATAAAGAGCTAATTATCATGCTTCAAAATAGGAATAGAGGAACATATACAAAGATAAATTCTGGAAAATGCAGCTATTGCTCCGAGTGATCTGTAACTTGAAATAACCAATGGTTAGAAGTTAATTGAGTGAAATTGTATAATATCTGCAATGTGTTCAGATGCTTTGATGACCTCAAGAAAATGAATTAATATTGGATCCATCACTAGAAATGGAGTGTATCTAGAAGGGGATGAATAGGCAGTGGACTAATTATATAATTAGGATTGATATGAATTGTAAAAGATGACGTGACACTCAAAGTACCATACATTATATTGGAATAAAACTAATTTCAATGAGACTGAAGAACTATATGGATATGTTGGAATGAAAATGATCAGATAAAGCTGTGACAAAGTAATGGAAAACTTCCACATAGAAGAACAGTGCCACCTTGAAATATACATAATACACGAGAATAAAATGGGAGCACTGATAGGATTCAGTGGATGTCAGGGAAAATTAATTAAAAATGAGATTTTGAAATTGAATATAGAGATCTAGGGCTGATTATACATGTATAAAAGGGAAGGAAACATAGAAACTATAGAGCAAAGGGGAAAATGAAAATCCAAGCGGAGAATGTATTATGAACACATGAAAATATGAACAACGAAGGACAGGTAAAGACCATCTTCTGCATTGAGCCTTTCCGACACAATTGCGATACATTGTGAATCAAAAATTATACACTCCATGCCACCCGGAACCATGAGATCACCTGGGGGAGGCAAAACAAAGAGGTAAAAAAACAGACCAATTGGGGTGAAAAAATTGGGAAATTCCTCTCCGACGCAGCTAGGCTATCGAAATTATTCCATGAGATTACTCTTCACGTTAAATTCCCTGCTGTACCAACTTTCTGTAAATCGTTAATCTCTGCAGCAGCCAGGAATTTGCACTGGAATACCCAAATCTCTTTCTATCTCCACCATCTTCAAAGCCTTTCCCTGGAGGGTGTATGAACGTTGAGCATTTTCCTTGCCCCCATGCATAAAACTGCACTTATCTAAGTTATACATAATTTTCCAGTCATGCGCCCAGTCTCCCAACACATTAAGATCTGCTTGAGACAGACGAGCCTCTTCTACAGTTGCAGCGCTTGCAGAGCTCTTGATTTCATGAGCAAATTTGCATGTTGTGCCTTCAACCCCTGAATGCAGATCATTAATATATTTCTTAAAAGCAACGGTCCCAACACTGATCCCTGCAGGACACCATTGGTGAATTGCAGATGAATTAAGTGCAGAGAATAATACAGTTCATAAAAGCTTGTAAAAAATAAAAGAATTGTTAAGTAAGAGACAGGGTCGCTTAGCTTGAAAACGAAATTATGTTTTAGGAGATTGGAGATTTCGCTGATAAGTTATTGTCATTGTTCAATGAATATGGACAATAATGAAACTAAAATTCCAAGAGCTTGTGATCGGCCAATTTAATAGGAAGAAACCAAATGAAGTGGGACAGAAAATGTACCGAAATCTAATAGAATCCATTACAAAATTAGTGGGGACGTCATAAAAGAATAAATTAAACACTCCATCATCGTGCTCAAAATGGCGTTGCTTATTTGAAAAGTGTAGGACAACCCCAAATTTGGAAACTTGTGCCCAAATGTTAGAAAAAGTAAAGCAATTAACTGTAATTCAGTCAGCGAAACATTCAGTGTGTAACGTTATATCATCTATAATATAGACTGGAATTCGCAATCAGTTGGAAAGACACACTTGATTATGGGAATACATCATTCTTTCCGGATGACTCTGACTAATTTTTATTTTACGTAAGTACCTGGTGATCGCACAGGAATGAACATGTGCCGGTCGTTGGCTAGTTGCACAGCCCAGTGCAGAGGCCCAAATTTTCCAATTGCATATGATCATCCTAGGATCACGTGGGGCTGGAACACCAAGCATAATGTCATATTCTTATTCATAGTAATGGGAGCATGGAGATCCGAGCTGCCATTACTATCAATGTGAAAACCCCTATGATCAAATTATACACAACTATAAATAAAAAAATTCACTTTTTGAAAATTAATAGAAAGTGCATAAAATTAATGTTTTAGACAAAAAAAAATGCCTTAGAATTTTTTAAAGCCTTGCAAATTTCGGTCTCCCCGAGTCCGTACTGAATGTGTGCGGACCAGGAAGCCATCGAAAAAGCCAGTTTTCAGCGCACAATGCGCATGCACTGAAAACTGGCTTTTCCGATCTGTCAAGCTCAAACTTGACAAATATTCCGTATCTTGGGAGCAAGGACATTCGCATGTGAAAGGTTACGGTATTTACTGAAATCTTGCCCAGTAAATGTCCTGGAAACTCTTGCACTTAATAAAAGCAGGCACATGGCCTACTTTTACAGGCATAAGAGTTGGAAACATACAAAAACATAATAAAAGTAATTAAAAAAACACATGTTATTGTTAAAATCCGTGCCAACTATGATAAGTTTATTTTAAACTGTAAATAAAAAAAACTTTTTTAAAAAGCGGAATTTTTTTCGAAGACATTTATTAACTTTAATGTCCATTAATTTTAGTTATGTGAGGCAAGTTTCTTATTTTTTATTTTGATGTTTATTGCATTTGTTTTTTTCTCATTGACAGCAATGAGAACTCAAAGGTACAGAGTTTCCATTGCTGTTAATGAGAATGCTGTGGAATACTGTAAATGATTGATTGTGCTGTCACACATGAGTGCACCGTCTGCGTTGGAACCTGGAGGACGGGAGCATACTTCGTAGCGTGGGAAGAGAAGGCCTCCCAAACGGAATTGCATGCTCCTCCAGCACTACCAGGTAAAGTCGTAAACATTTTCCGGTCGGAGGCATTCATCTGAAAGAATCTTCCGACCGGAATTTCAGGTCTAAAATGATGTAAAAGTGCTAAAAAAAAATAGACTTACCTTCATAGACAGGGATGTTAATATAAAAATAAGTAATACAATTTTTTCTATCTATTAAAACCCTTATGGTATTAAAAACAGGCCAGCAGGTGTAAGAGTTTAAATGGCATTTGCTGATCAAGATTTGGGGATATAGCCCAAATCTTCACCTGCAAGGACCCTTCTCCCGGGATCCATTGGATCTGTCAATGCAGATTGAAGTTTTGACAGAATGAAGATGACGGGAATCACACACGTGTGCTTCGCGTACCTCAACCAGGAACATGCCAGGACTCGCCGGTTGATCCAGTCTCTCCTTCATTCCGAGGGGATTTGAGTACAGGGGCAGGGAGGTGTTACTACAGTTGTACAGGGCCTTGGTGAGGCCATACCTGGAGTATTGTGTACAGTTTTGGTCTCCTAACTTGAGGAAGGACAGTCTTGCTATTGAGGGAGTGCAGCGAAGGTTCTCCAGACTGATTCCCGGGATGACGGGACTGACATATCAAGAAAGACTGGATCAACTGGGCTTGTATTCACTGGAGTTCAGAAGAATGAGAGGGGATCTAAAAGAAATGTTTAAAATTCTGACGGGTTTAGACAGGTTTGATGCAGGAAGAATGTTCCAAATTTTGGGGAAGTCCAGAACCAGGGGTCACAGTCTAAGCATAAGGGGTAAGCCATTTAGGACCGAGATGAGGAGAAACTTCTTCACCCAGAGCGTAGGGAACCTGTGGAATTCTCTAACACAGAAAGTTGTTGAGGCCATTTCACTAAATATATTCAAAAAGAGTTGGATGTAGTCCTTACTACTCGGGGGATCAAGGGGTATGGCGAGAAAGCAGGAATGGAGTACTGAAGTTACGTGTTCAGCCATGAACTCATTGAATGGCGGTGCAGGCTCGAAGGGCCGAATGGCCTACTCCTGCACCTATTTTCTATGTCTCTATGTTTCTATGTTTCTATGTAATATAAGAACATCTTTAAGATTCTATAAAATCGAATGTGTATATAAAATGCATTCAAATGAGTGAAGTCATTAACAATGTATGGTTCAAAGTTCATAACTCCACCATAATTTTATTTTGATCAGCAGTAAACAGTACTATGGAAAATTAAATTATTTGTTGTACAGTAAGCGTATAATCACTATAGTTTGTGACCTTGCATCCCAGAGTACTTAAGGAGGTGGCCTTGGAAATAGTGGATGCATTGACAGTCATTTTCCAACATTCCATTGACTCTGGATCAGTTCCTATGGAGTGGAGGGTAGCCAATGTAACCCCACTTTTTAAAAAAGGAGGGAGAGAGAAAACAGGGAATTATAGACCGGTCAGCCTGACATCGGTAGTGGGTAAAATGATGGAATCAATTATTAAGGATGTCATAGCAGTGCATTTGGAAAGAGGTGACATGATAGGTCCAAGTCAGCATGGATTTGTGAAAGGGAAATCATGCTTGACAAATCTTTTGGAATTTTTTGAGGATGTTTCCAGTAGAGTGGACAAGGGAGAACCAGTTGATGTGGTATATTTGGACTTTCAGAAGGCTTTCGACAAGGTCCCACACAAGAGATTGTTGTGCAAAGGTAAAGCACATGGGATTGGGGGTAGTGTGCTGACATGGATTGAGAACTGGTTGTCAGACAGGAAACAAAGAGTAGGAGTAAATGGGTACTTTTCAGAATGGCAGGCAGTGACTAGTGGGGTACCGCAAGGTTCTGTGCTGGGGCCCCAGCTGTTTACACTGTACATTAATGATTTAGACGAGGGGATTAAATGTAGTATCTCCAAATTTGCGGATGACACTAAGTTGGGTGGCAGTGTGAGCTGCGAGGAGGATGCTATGAGGCTGCAGAGTGACTTGGATAGGTTAGGTGAGTGGGCAAAGTCATGGCAGATGAAGTATAATGTGGATAAATGTGAGGTTATCCACTTTGGTGGTAAAAACAGAGAGACAGACTATTATCTGAATGGTGACAGATTAGGAAAAGGGGAGGTGCAAAGAGACCTGGGTGTCATGGTACATAAGTCATTGAAGGTTGGCATGCAGGTACAGCAGGCGGTTAAGAAAGCAAATGGCATGTTGGCCTTCATAGCGAGGGGATTTGAGTGCAGGGGCAGGGAGGTGTTGCTACAGTTGTACAGGGCCTTGGTGAGGCCACACCTGGAGTATTATGTACAGTTTTGGTCTCCTAACCTGAGGAAGGACATTCTTGCTATTGAAGGAGAGCAGCGTAGGTTCACCAGACTGATTCCCGGGATGGCGGGACTGACGACCTATCAAGAAAGACTGGATCAACTGGGCTTGTATTCACTGGAGTTCAGAAGAATGAGAGGGGACCTCATAGAAACGTTTAAGATTCTGAAGGGGTTAGACAGATTGGATGCAGGAAGAATGTTCCCAATGTTGGGGAAGTCCAGAACCAGGGGACACAGTCTAAGGATAAGGGGTAAGCCATTTAGGATCGAGATGAGGAGAAACTTCTTCACCCAGAGAGTGGTGAACCTGTGGAATTCTCTGCCACAGAAAGTTGTTGAGGCCAATTCACTAAATATATTCAAAAAGGAGTTAGATGTAGTCCTTACTAGTAGGGGGATCAAGGGGTATGGCGAGAAAGCAGGAATGTGGTACTGAAGTTGCATGTTCAGCCATGAACTCATTGAATGGCGGTGCAGGCTAGAAGGGCCGAATGGCCTACTCCTGCACCTATTTTCTATGTTTCTATGTTTCTAACAAACAATGTTAAATCATTTTTGCCTGTCCGATATTTCATCAAAGTTGTCAACCCGTTTCAATGAACTGTTTCAATGCAGTCACGTTTTTTAAAAAGTCAGAATTCTGACTGAAAATAACCTCAAACACGATGCATCCGGACTGTTCTTTAAGAACGCGTGCTGGAAACAGGAACTTGTGGGGGAAGAACAATGTGGAATACATTTGCTAAAATGATGATTCACACCTGAGAACTGAAAGCGATATTGACGGAGATGGGCGAGAAATGAGGGACTGTGCGGTGATATTACGCAGTTGTAATTTTGTGAACTATGCCGAGCTTCATGTTAAAAATAAATGTACGAACATGGATGTTAAAGGTTCCAAATTAGGAATTGAATCAGCTTTGAATGATTTGAATCGAGAAGTAGCAAATGATCTAAAAGTTATATGTCCAACTATAACTTGCTAAATATCTTCTCGACTGTCAGATTATTAAAGTTCGTTATTTATTACCATGGTCAAACTAAGTTTATATTTCACAATCCCATATGACTTAAACTGTGGCAGAATCATACTCAATCATACAGTAACGGTAATTAATTATTCTGCTATTAATCAGAAAAATTATTGAGGCGGAACTGTATAATCAAGATTAAAGTAAACATACTGAAATATTATAATTCGTAGTGCTAATATATTTGCACCACGATTAGACAAATTGAGTATTTCCAGGAGTGTCTATAGTCTATCCTTGTCTCTCTCAGTGGACATTTTCATCTTTTCACCTGGATGGTGATTGCAGGCAATGATGATACGAATTACGGGTCTAAATTTAACTGGCGGATCTAAGGCATAGGCAGGGTGAGGGATCAAAGATTTTGATGACTTCATCCAGTATAACCAGCCTTCTGGACTCAACATCGAGTTCAAAAATTTCAGAGAGTAACCACAGCCCAACTTTTTCATTCTTTCGTTCTTTATTTTATTCTCCTTGTCTCAAATGGCAGTTGGACATTATCCCGCCATACACACCCTATCTTGACTAATGTTTTTCTAACTCCTGGCATTACCATTGGAATTTTGGCCTTTTGTCTCTCTCATCCCTCCTGTCTTACAACCTATCATAGACCTTCCCTTTCATTATTCGTGCCGTTCTCCTTTCAATGTTTGTTAAGAATCTGTTCTTTGTGAACACTCTTGACTTCTGACGAAGGGTCATCGGCCAAAACGTTAACACCCCTTGCTCTCTACAGATGCTGCCTGACCTGCTGAGGTTTCCAGCATTTTCTGTTTTTAAGCCTTAGATCCACTCGTTAAAGTTAGACACGCAGTTTGTGTCCTCCATTGGTGTTTTATAAGGTGTGTAAATATGTGCAGATGTGGCTCCAAGGCTCGAAAGATTGGTATATGTAGATACAAAAATATAGGCAGCGATTACTCTTCTGATTTTATCTCCTTATTCATATATATAGAACCATATATAGTAACTATTCAACAGTTAGAATGGAACATACAATCGTTTATTTGTCAAACATCTCGTCATTAATGGCCTTTGTATTTCTCAAAACATTACTACAAGGAAGCTCTTGGTCCCTCAGCAAACAGTCCACAATCTTTAATCTTGCTTCATAAAATACCTGATATTTCAGAACAGTAAGATGCACCAGGCAAATGTATTTTTCTTGTTGTGTCTGGGTTGTAAAGTGTAAACTAATAAAAGGTTGACTCATTCCTCACAAACTATAAAGAATGTATTGGTTTGTTTTCTTCAATATTACCTTTCGTTCAATATTACCTGTTCCTTCGTTGCATTTATCGACTAAATAATTTTCTATAGAATCCTAATGCTAAACGATTAAAATGTTTTTTGTTTCCTATTCAAGGGAAAGAACTTCAGCACAAAGATTCACTCCGAAAACAGATGAACAAGCTGAGAGTCACAATGCCTGGCACGTGTTCACTTGATGAGAATTGCACCGACGTAACTATTGTTGCTTCCACACGTGAGCGGGATTTCATAGAAAATGAACTGAAGGCCCGAGGGAGAGAGCACATAGCGAAACAGAGGGAAAATATCATTAATCAATATGCAGTTCAGGTCGATCAATTATTGAGATGTACTTTCGCTAAAATAGACAAGTCTGGTCAACTGAGGTAATTGGAGCCGCAGGGATTGGGAAAAACACCATAATATAGACGATAATCCGTGACTGGGAAACAGTTTGACTTAACAAAGATCAGGAAAAATCTATCTGTTCTGATCCTGGCTTACTTTTTTACTTCGAAAATGCGTTGGAACATCTGTGATAAGAACGCGGAAACATATTGTTTCCATTTGTTGATTTAGACCAAATCGAGCAAACAACCGATCTCGCTGATATTCTGAGGAACAACGACCACCAGTTTCAGTGGGTTTTTTTTCGAGTCCTATTGGGAAGTGCGCTGCCTCATACAGGGGGAGTTGCTCAAATTATGCTCCGGACTGATCACAAGCCGGCCGTGGAAACAGGAGTCACTGCGAAAGGCGAACACAAATCTAACGGTCGAAATCCTGGATTTCACCTCTGAGAAAATAAAACAATATTTTCGCCGTTATTTTGGAGGTCCACAATTCACTACAGATGTAATCGAGTACATTGAACAGAATGAGACACTGTATAACACGTGCTAAAATCCAAAGCACTGCTCGGTCCTCGCTTCATTATTAGAGTCAAGGCTGACACAAGGAGCAGAGGAGCAATAACTGTCCGTCACAACCAGCAAACGGGTCTTCTCAACTTTCGTCACGAACCTGTTCGAGAGATTCGCCTAAGATGCGGAAACCTCATAAACTGGGCAAGCTGCCCACCATGGAGCTTGCAACAATCCTGTTGTGTTTAAAACAGACAAATTAAATTATCACAACTCGAATTTTCCAATTTTATCACTGCGTTTATGACGGAGATTTAAGACAAAGATCTGGGTAAGGTGGTATATACATTCACGCATTCCGGTATGCAGGACATTGGTGCTGCACTTATGAAAAATCTAAATACACCTGGAAAAGGACTGTCATTATTGCTCAATACAGGGTTCACGTGCAATTACGAAAGATTCTATATATTTTCACGGTTCCTTGTTGGTATCTCCTTACGGAATTGAACTGATCAGCTTGAGCGGAAATTGGGCGAATTTGCTTCGGAATCACCCCCTTATATGGCGACGGCTCAATGGAAATTTCAAAAAATATTTTCAATACTTGAAAGCTGGGAAAGCCCTGATCTTACCCCCAAGTTTCTCCCCTTCAAGTGTTTATACAATTGCCTTTTGAAAGCTACTACTGAATCTGCTTCCACTAGCCATTCAGGAAGAGTATTCCAGATTGTAACTTCCTCTGCAAATGTTTTTCGCCAATCACCTTAAATTGGTTACTCTGATTTCTGAACCTTGTGCCACTGGCGCATTGTTGGTAAGAAAATATGTGTTTCATTTTACATGTAAACAAAGAACAAATATTTATTTTGGGGTTTGATTAAATTATTACCATCTTTCAAATATGCTGAGAAATTTCCCAATTCTTCTCTCAGATCGGATATGCCGAATCAATAATATAGTTTCTGAGTTCAATGATGCCAAGTGAGGCAGTTAAATATGAGTTTGCATCTGCGATTGCTCAAACTCTGTATAATATTTCTAGAGGCATTGCTCTCTTAAGGCATTATTAATGATCGGCATGGAAGGAAAATGCGTGGGAATGTCACTTCATCTGATCTTATGGAAATTCGAGAGATCTGTTATCACCGTCAGCGGATTCTTCATTCGACTTGGTTGTGATTTAAGGGCATTTGTGAAAGTCTGTGCACTTCCCAATAAATATCTGCACTTTGTGATCGTCTTTCCGATGAGGCGTTAAACGGATGCCCTGTCTGTCTTCTCAATGGACTTAAACGACCCATGGCACTATTTCAAAAAAGAGCAGGGAAATTATGCCTGGTGCTTTAGCCAATATTTACCCTTCAATCAACATAACAAAACAAATTATCTGGTTATTATCACGTTGCTGTTTGAGGCAGGTTGCTTGTGTGCAAAAATGACTGCCGCATTTTCAACATTACAACAGTGACTACACTCCAAAACGTACTTCATTAGCTGCAAAGCCCTTTCAGACATCTGGTGGTCGTAAAAGGCGCTATTTAAATCCAAGCATTTCTTTCTTTTCTCATTTGACCTCATGAGCTTTATCTAAATAAATTAATGCAAATCATGGAATTCAAATTGAAATCTGGGTCTTATAGTTCTGTCTTGAATGCCCAACGTTTCAAAGGCCATAAATGTTAATTTGTTACGAATATGTCCTATCTGTTGTTTTGCACTCTATTAATTATTGATTTTGGTTATTTGTGTTCAGACTGTGAGAATAAATTGGGAGATTCAGGAATTAAACGAGTCTCTGTGGTTCTGAGGAAAAATTATTGTAAAATACACAAACTGGAGTGAGTAACCTTGTTTAGAATTTCGAACAGCAATGCTTGAGAGCTCTTTATTTATAAGACTTCTAATTATTATGTTAATAATGATGAGCGGATCTCAGTTTTCAATTTACGATAATACCAAAAAATAAAAAGAGGAAACATGTCTATATAATGAACAGCTTCCTGCTGCGAATTTAGATTTCCACTGTAATTATTTCCAAGTCGTAGACGTTAACGTCTGTGTATGCGTGTGTTTTATATAATCTATGTTTAACTGTCGATCACTGCAGGTTAAAATCAATCGCACTTCCAGAAGATTGTGTGGAAAGTCTGCTCTCAGTGGAAATGTTTCACTGATGATGCGGATCTGCGTAACAATAATCAATATGGCGAACATGCCAATAGATTGACTGACAATTCAGTTCACGCACTGTCCAGCATTTTCAAGAGCAGCGCCAATCTGAAGGAAATCACGTGCATTCCTGTTAAACATTAAAAGTTTGTAACAAAAGTAAAATTATATGACTTAATTTCGTATAACTTTTACTGTAATAAATTCCCTTCTTATGGAAAATAAATAAAGTCAGTATTTTGTGGAGCATTTCTCCCCTTCACACAATTAAACATGTTAATTTTGAATGAATTAACAACATCACTACTCACAGTGAACAGAAGAATCAACTCTGATTAAAAATATCTTTCTGTTATTTTACTATCCTTGGTTGATAAAAAAATCAATACATTGTAGACCGACAAATATTTTTGAAGTCAAATCATTTCACTGCGACTATAGAATGAATGACTTTTTTTATCGTGAAGTTTGTTAAGTATATTTTTAGGTTATACTTTAGAGAATCAGGCCGATTTGAATCAAGCGGTCGGGACAAGCTCCAGAGGAACATAAAACACACAGTGTTGCATGCATTCATTGCCCTGATCGCTTCCTCTGTACATTCAAAAGACAGGGGAGGTCAGGCATTGTGATTAATCTCTACTTCCATCATCGTCGTGCTGCAGTACGGCGGGACCTGTGCATGAAACACAAAAGATTAGTATGCTGGTACAGCAACTGATGAGGAAGGCCAATGGAATCTTGGCCTTTATTGCAAACGGTTTGGAGTATAAAAACAGGCAAATCTTGCAAGAGTTGTATAGGGTATTGGTGATGCCACACCTGGAATACCGTGCAGTTTTGTTTCCATATTTAAAAAAGGATATACTTGCTTTGTGTTATGTATGCAACATCTTGTGTGATTAGCATTCTACCGACACCTGTTCAGGGGTCCTCCCGTGAGTCCATCTCGCTTTCCAACCGATATTCTCTTCTGAGCACTGGTGAGGGCGATCGTGCCTCTGGGGAGTGCAGCCAGAGCCAAGTCGAAGGCACCACAGGTTGCTAAGTCGCACGGGGGGCGGGGAGGGCGGGGACAAGGAATAAGAGCTGTAGTGGTAGGAGATTCAATATAAAGGGAAACAGAGAGTTCTTTCTGTGGCCGTAGATGTGACTCCAGGATGGGGTATGGAGCCTTCCTGGTGCCAGGGTCAAGGATGTCACAGAGTGGACACAGGGCATTCTGGAGGTCGTGGTCCATATCGGGACCAACAACATCGGTAGCAAGGGGGGTGAGGTCCTGCAGCTAGAAATTAGGGAGCTAGGAGCAAAATTAAAGTGTTGGACCTCAAAGGTAGTAATGTCTGAGTTACGACCGGTGCCACGTGCTAATGAGTATAAGATTAGAATGATAGAGAGGATGACCGTGTGGCTGGAGAGTTGGTATAGGAGGGAGGGTTTTAAATTACTGAGGCATTGGGATCATTTATGGGGGAGATGGGACCTGTACAAACCCAAGGGGTTGCACCTCAACAGCGCTGGAACCAATAAACTTGCGGGAAGTTTTGCTAGTGCTATTGCGGAGAGTTTAAACCAGCTTGGCAGGGGGATGGGAACCTGAGAACGAAGTCAATAGGGAAGGAAGTAATGCTCAAATTGGATAGCAAGAATTTAGAAAGTGAATCTGTAAGACAGATGAAATAAGGGTTAGTAAGTAGTAATAAAGGGGGTCTTCCTGTGCTAAATGGTATATACTTTAAAGCAAGGAGTATAGCGAATAAGGCGGATGAGCTAAAGCACAGGTAGATATTTAGGAGTATGACATTATAGCCATTACAGAGACATGGCTGAAAGAGTGGCAAGTTCGGCAGCCCAATATACAGGATTTTAAGGTAAGACAGAGCAGGAGGTAAAAAGGGGGAGGGAGTCGCGCTATTGAATCAAGAAACTATTAAAGTGGATAGAAGGGATGATATGTTGGAGGAATCATCAAATGAGACCATATGGGTCGAATTGCAAAATAAAAAAAAGGTGATCACACTGCTGGGCGTGTATTATAGACCTCCAAACAGTGGGAGGGAGATAGAGGAGCAAATACTTCGGCACATTTCTGTGAAGTCCAAAAAGCATAGGGCAGAAATAGTTGGGTTTTGTAACTATCATAATATTGATTGAGACAAATAAAGTGTGAAGGGTATAGAAGGTGCAGAATTCTTAAAATGCATTCAAGAGAACTTTTTTAGTCAGTATGTAAGAAGCCAAACACGAAAGGGGGCAGTTTTGGATTAAGTTTTGGTGAATGAAGCTGGGCAGGTTGCACGGGTATTAATGGGAGAGCACTTGGGTGCCAGTGACCATAAATCAGTCAGATTCAATTAGTTATGGTTAAGGACAAGGGTAGATCAGGAATAAAACTACTACATTGGGGAAAAGCTAACTTTGCGAAGTTGAGTGATTTGGCCACAGTGGACTGGAAACAGCTACTTTTGGGTAAATCAGTGTCGGAACAGTAGTGAGGATATCCGGAGGGCTCAAGCCAAATACGTGGCCTTAAAGAAAAAGGGTCGGAATAACAATTCTAGAGCCCACTGGATGTCTAAGGACTTACAAGGGAGGATAAAGAAAAAAAGGTAAGCTTATGTCATATACCGATGGCGAAATACTTTAGAACCTTTGGAGGAACATAGAAAGTTCAGAGGTAAAATCAAAAATGATATTAAGAATGCTAAGAAAGAGCATGAACAATTCTTGGCAAGTAAAATTAAGGAAAACCCAAAGATGTTCTGGAAATATATTAAGAGCAAGAGGCTAACTAAAGAAAAGGTACGGCCTATTAGTGACCATGAGGGTAATCTTTGTGTGGAGGTGGAAGATGTTGGTATGGTTCTTAATGAATACTTTGAATCTGTTTTCACAAAGGAAAGGGACAATGCAGATATTGCTATCGAGGAGGAGTGTGAAATTCTCGATGAAATAAACATAGTGAGAGAGAAAGTATTAAGAGGTTTAGCGGCTTTGAAAGTAGATAAGATCCCAGGTCCGGATGAAATGCATCCCAGGCTGCTGAGCAAAGTAACAGAGAAAATAGCAGAGGCCTTGACCATCATTTTCCAGTCCTCTTTGGATGTGAGCATGGTGCCGGAGGACTGCTAATGTGGTAGCCTTGTTTAAGAAGGGAGAAAGGGATAGGCCGAGTAATTACAGCCTAACCTCAGTGGTGGGAAAATTATTGGAACAAGTCCTGAAAGACAGGATAAATCTACATTTAGAAAGTGAAGGATTAATTAGGGAGAGTCGACATGCATTTGTTAAGGGAAGATCGTGACTGAATTTTTTGATGAGGTGATCAGGAGGGTCGATGAGGGCAGTGCATATGATGTAGTGTATATGAACGTTAGTAAAGCTTTTGATAAGATCCCACTTGGTAGACTGATCACGAAGGTTAAACCCATGGGATCCAGGACAAAGTGGTAAGTTGTATCCGAAATTGGCTAAGCGGTAGGAAGCAAAGGGTAATGGTTGATGGATGTTTTTGTGGCTGGAACATGTTTCCAGTGGGGTTACGCAGTGCTCAATACTTGCTTTTTGTGGTATACATCAATGATCTAGATTTGAATATAGAGATTATGATTAAGAAGTTTGCAGATAACACTAAAATTGGCTGTGTGGTTGATAATGAAGAGGAAAGTGATGGACTGAAGGAGGACATCGTGTCTGGTGGGCAGAACAGTGGCAAATGGAATTTAATTTGGAGAAGTGTGAGGTAATACACTTGGGGAGGGCTAATAAGGAAAGGGTATACACATTAAGCGGTAGGCCACTTAAAAGTGTAGATGAACAAAAGGACTTTTCCGCAGAACTCTTTTGGGAGGAAACTGAAAAACTAATCCTTAAATCGTGTCCCCCCGATCAGGGGGGCACACCAAACATTTACAAGGCCCTTTTTTGTGTTTTTTTGGGGGGTTTTTTGTGTTTTTGTTTTTTTTAAAGTTTGTTTGGGCACTAAATCCATATTTTTTTTTCTCCAAGTGCCCCCTATAAAAGGGGAGGGGGACACTAAAAACACCGGCAATTAAAACAAATTAAACTTTAAAACATAAAATCAAATTAAAATTTGGTTGCCGGGCGTGATGATGCACTCCAGTCCCTCCGGTGCCCACCTCTCGCGGAACGCCGCGAGCGTACCAGTGGACACCACGTGCTCCATCTCCAAGGACACCCTGGCGCGGATGTACGCGTGGAAGAGAGGCAGGCAGTCAGGTTGAACGGCCCCCTCGACCGCCCGCTGCCTGGACAGGCTGATGGCACCCTTGGCCGTGCCCAGGAGCAGCCCTCGGACCTACCCGCTCCCCTCCACACAGGGTGCCAAAAGATCAGGAGTGTGGGACTGAAGTGCAGCCAGAATTTCAGCAGCAGCCCCTTTAAATAATAAAACAGGGGCTGGAACCTTGTGCATTCAATAAAAACATGGAACACGGACTCTTCCATGCCGCAGAAATTACAGGCGGCCTGGGAGCCCGTGAACTGGCTTAAAAATTTGTTGCATGGCACTGCTCCGTGCACCACCCTCCAGGCCAAGTCCCCGATAAATAGTGGGAGGACTCCCGTGTAGAGTGCCCTCCATCGGGGATGCCCGCCTCCTCCGGACGGCAAGATGGTACGCCATGGCGTCTCCGGACGGCAGGCGAGGATGGCAAAGTTGAGACTGTGCAGGAGCAGCACGTACAGGAAACCCCTCCGCGCGGAACTGAAAGGCAAGGAGGGGATTTCCTCGAGGCGGCTCAAGTTGTGAGGCGCCGGCTCCCGAGGGAGGTTCCGGGGTTTGGCGCCGATGAGGAATTCCGTCTGGACGGGGTCAGTTCGGACGGGATCTCCCCACGTGCTTGAGCCTCCTCGGTGCACTTAACGGAGTCAGGGCCCAGAGCTGTTTTTAGCATCTCGATGGCATCGGCCGAATTTAGGCACCACGCCAGCGTGTCTGGCGCCATCCAGCCCGCTCCTCCACCATCGAGCAGGTCCCTGACCCTGGTCACCTCACCAGCCACAGCCCTCTCGTCCGTCGCCACCTAAAACCTCGGTCGTGGAGGTACGCATTCCCGAGCCACGGCTCCTGCAGGACAGCCGCCACTCCAACCGGTGGAGAGCTGCGCTTGGGGGAGACTTTGTTCCAGACGCTGGTGACTTCCTTGTAAAAGACAGGCAACTCCTGGAAGGCGGTCCTGATGCCCCCCAAGCTCACAAAGAAGAGCTGCGTGTCGTAGTTGAGGCCGTGCTGCTGGCGGAAGAAATACGTCACCAGAGCACGCCACCTGGGAGGGGGCTCGACGTAAAGGTATCTCTGCAGGGTCTGAAGACAGAAAGTCGCGAGCTGGGTGCTGACGCACACCAACGACTGACCGGCCTCCCCAAGCAGGAGACTCAAGACCGCGGGAGAGACCCAGTGCTTCCTGTTGTTCCAGAAGAAGTCCACCAGCTTCTTCTGTATCTTGGTGACAAACGCAGGGGGAGGGGTCAAAGTGACCAGCCGGTACCAGAGCATGGCGGCCACCAGCTGGTTTATGACTAGTGCTCGACCCCTGTAGGACAGCACTCGGAGCAGTCCTGTCCAGCGCCCTAGGCAAGCGGCGACCTTGGCCTCTAGCTCTTGCCAGTTCACCGGCCAGGCTTCCTCGTCGGGGCTAAGGTAGACTCCCAGATAGAGGAGATGGGTCGTGCTCCAGGCAAAAGGCCTGAGCTCCTCCGGCAGGGAGTCCACCCGCCACTGACCCACCAGGAGTCCGGAACATTTCTCCCAGTTGATCCTGGCGGAGGATGCGGCCGAGTAAATCTCCTGGCACTCACGCATCCTCGGCAGGTCAGCGGGATGCTTTACCGCGAGGAGCACGTCATCGGCGTAAGCCGAGAGGACGACCTCCACGCCCGGCCCTTGCTGAGCCAGTCCCGTCAACCTCGCCCGCAGGAGGCGCAGGAAAGGCTCCACGCAGATGGCATATAACTGGCCGGACATGGGGCATCCGTGGCGCACCCCTCTCCTAAAGCGAAGGAGCGCCGTCAAGGACCCACTAACCTTTATCAGACACTCCGCGGCGGCGTACAAAAGTCGGATCCGGGCGACGAAATGCATCCTGAACCCGAAAGCACGCAGAGTTCTGAACAGATAGTAGTGATCCACCCTGTCGAATGCCTTCTCTTGGTCGAGAGATAGGAAGGCGACCGACAGACCAGCCTCCTGGGAATGATGTATGAGGTCCCGGACCAGATGGATGTTATCGTGGATTTTCCGGCCCAGGACCGTGTAGGACTGGTCAGGGTGGATCATGTGGTCCAGCACAGCGCCAAGGCGAGCAGACATCGCCGTGGCGAAGATTTTGTAGTCCGTGCTGAGGAGGGAGACCGGGCGCCAGTTCTTAAGGAGGCGGAGATCGCCCTTCTAGGCCCTGCGCCAAGAGAGGGGCATCTCCCCGGTCGCCAGACTTTCCCCCAGGACCCGCGTGTAGTCGCCCCCCAGGACGTCCCAGAATGCCCTGTGGAACTCCACGGTCAGCCCGTCCAGCCCCGGGGATTTTCCCCTCGAGAGCTGGTCGAGGGCGCCGGTCAGCTCTGCCAGGCTTAACGGAGCTTCCAGATTTTCGGCGCCCTCCGGGCCGACCTTCGGCAGGTCCTCCCACAAAACTCTACGTGCTTCCTCGCTGGATTGCTCCGGAGAGAAAATAGCCCCGTAATATTCATGGGCCCTGTTGTTGACGCCCTCCGGATCCGAGATGAGAGAGCCGTCGTCGGCCAGCAGCGTCAAGAGCTGCTTATGGACACTCTGTCTTTTTTCCAGCGATTAGAAGAAGTGGGAGCCACGGTCCAGATCCCGCAGGAACCGGATCCGCGACCTCACGAACGCGCCTCGGGACCCGACGAGCTGCAGGTCCTTCAGCACGGCCTTCTTCACTTCGTACACCATTCGCAGGGCCGGGTCCTGGACGACTTGACCGAGACGGGACTCCAGGTCGAGCACCTCTTTTTCTAGGCGCCCGACCCTGGCCGCCCGCCTCTTGGTCGACCCCCTCGCGTACTCTTGACAGAAGACGCGGACGTGAGCCTTGCCCACGTCCCACCATAGCCTCAAGGAGGGGAAGCCCCCCAGCTTCCTTCTCCAGTCAGACCAGAATCGACGGAACGAGTCCTGGAACCGCACGTCCTCCAGCAGCTGGTTGTTAAAGTGCCAGTACGCGGACCCCGTCCTCGCGCGGAGCGAAGCGAGCTCCGCCCACACCAGGTGTTTGTCCGAACACAGCAACGGCCGCATGGAGGCCGCCGGGACGCAGGAAACGTACGCCCAAGACACGAAAAGGCGGTCGACTCTGGACCATCCTACTCCAGGCCTCACCCAAGTAAAGACGCTGGAGTCGGGATGGAGATTTCGCCAGACGTCCACCAAGTCGAAGGACCTGACCAGGTCCCTCAACTTCTCCATCGCCGTCATGCTCTGCGGGGCACCGGAGCGGTCCCTCACCTCGAGGGTGCAGTTAAAATCCCCCCCGAGGACAATGCAGTCACCGACGTCGACGGAGCCAAGAAGAGCGGACACTTCTTCGAAGAAGCGCGTTTGCTGCGGTCCGGGCTGAGGGGCGTACACGTTCATGAGATGGAGCGGCACGTCCCCCAGGTGAGCCGTGACGTGCAGCAAGTGGCCTGGCATGGGCTCCTTGACTCCCAAGATCTCCGGCTGAAAATGCGGGGGCCAACAATATGGCCACCCCACAAGAAGTGGTAGTGAGGTGGCTCATGCGGACCTCACCTTGCCATTCCAGGAGCCACGTGGCTTCATCTCCCGGAATGGTGTGGGTTTCTTGCAGGAAGCACACCGCATATTTCCCCTCCCGCAGGAGTGAAAAATTGTTAAATCTGCGGTGTGCCTCTCTGCCGCCGTTGAAGTTGAGGCTGGCTACGGTTATCTTCATGACAAAAGCATAGTGCAACCTCTACCTAACCTATTGTGGGGGGGGAGTGGAGTCGTTTGTTGACCTCCATTCCTTCAGCAGCCCAGTGAGGAAACTTTTGAGCCTGCGCAGCTCAAGGCCTTGCGCCTTTGATAAGGGCCCGCCCGCGGCCATGGTATTAGCGGCGGCACGGACGGACGCGACGAGCAGCCCCGGCTCGGACCATCTTTCCAGGGCCAGATGGGCTCGATTGCGGCCACCCTGGCTCTGGACCAAAAAGTCCCGGAGTTCCTTTGCAGGAATGAGGGGGCCTCAGCGGCGGGTACGAGGAGATCCACCGCCTCACTGGCGATGGACTCGAGATCTTCTCCCTCGTCCCCCACCGAGTCCCCGTCCCCCTCCGGGAGGTCGCCGCCAGCAGCCGGCCCGTCGACCGCACGAGGTACGGCAAACAGCCCGGCCGCTCCATCCGGCCCTGGCTCTGCCCCGATCCCACCCCAGGATCATCGGCAGAGGAGTCCCCACTGGGCTCTTTTTAAAACGGTGCTGCGTCAGGAAGCGACAGCGTAAGGGGTTCCTCCTCTGCCCCAGGAGCCCGGGCACCCGGAGAGACCCGGCCAAAGAAATTCTCCAGATCCTCCAAATACCCCAGCTCCAAAGTAGGGGGCGAGGGTTGTTATTCTTCCCACTCCCCGCCGCCACTCCCGGCCCAGCGTGTGGATGTTCTGTAAAATTATTAACATTTTCAGTTCCTGCCGAGTCGAGCAAATCCCAGGGGAAGTTGGATAAAGGCTGGGCGGGCTCAGGTTCGGCCTTTTCGGCCCCGCCCACCTCAGTCCCCGGGACGCTCGACCCAGCGGCAATGCATTCCTCCGCTAGCCCCGCACCCCCCACGACAGGCAGATCTTCCACGCCATCCCGGGGAGGCAGAGGCTGGGCAGCCTTGACTGCCCCACCCTCCCCGGGGACAGACTCCACTCGCCTACGGCGTAGTTTGGGGGCAATGGTAGGGGACGCGGGACATGCGGCGGGCACCGACTCCTCCGCGGAGGGATGTTGTTCCCCCTCCGCCTCATTGGAGCGGCACCTCCTTTTGTTCCTGGGGGTGCGCGGAGGCAGGGAGACCTCCATGTCTGCCGAGGCCTCCCGCTCCACCTCCCCATTTTCTTTTCTTGCCCGCGCCCGAGCCCCTCTGTGATATTGGTCAAGGGCTTGGGCACGGGCTCAGGGCACCCTGTGCTCGCCGGTGTCAGGGTTGGTCTGAGCGTGGTGTTCAAACTGTCTGCCGCAATGATGGGAACCGCCTCGAGATGTTTCGCCTTCCTCCGCGCCTTCTTTCCCGCCGGACGCTCTCCCTCCCCGCCGCCGGAGGCCATGAAAACAAAGGCCCCCGACGATGCCCGCGCACCTACGGCTCCCGGCACGCGGACGCTACTAAGGGGAGGGGTGGCGGCGGCGCCAGCCTTCACCGCCTTCGGTGGTTTGGCGGCCTTGGAGGCGGGGCAGTTCTTGCGAACGTGCCCCACCTCCCTGCAGGCATGGCACCGCACGCCGTCCGACGTCCAGAAGATTCAGTAGACAGTCCCCTCGTGCACCACATTAAAACTTCCCTCCGTCGTCTCCTCCCACGCCAGCAGGACAAAGAGCTGGCGGCGGAAGGAGAACACGTGGCGCAGGCTGTTCTCCCTGAGGCCGAGCGGTATGGGGTTGATCCCCGACCTTACCTCCCTCAGTTGGTGTAGGTGAGGGAGGAGGAGCCCAGCGGGAACAAAGGGCGGGACGTTAGAAATGATGACCCTCTGCGCGGTGGCCTCGAGAGGGTCCAGCGGCAGGAACGTCCAGCCCACCATGAGCCCCTATTCGAGGGCCAGCGACACCGCCCGCTCCGACCCCAGGGAGAGTACAGCCTTCCCAGACATCTTGGAGGCTGCGACAATGGCCGAGGGGCCGACTACCCCAGCCATCGCCTGCACGCACTCCTCGATGCTCATTGTGGGGTGTGTGTAGCTCTTGACCCCGTGTTTTTTTGTTCTAAGTCTGAATGGTGGCAGGGCAGCAGGAGGCGCAGGAGGCGCCGTGGATGTGGACGCCGCCTGCGCGTACGTCTTAGCTGGCCCTGCCACCGGTGTGGATGGGGTCGCCATCACGGGGTCCCTTTAAGGGCTACACCCACCCCAAAGTCACAGGCCTTAATGGTCTTTAATTGGCCTCGTTGGTGTTTGAGCAGAAGGAGCTCTCAATGGGGCACACCTCTCCCCGAATAAATGAATGGGGAGGGGCCTTGCTACCTCTGCTCAGTTGTCTTAATTTAACTTTAATTTAAGGAGGAAAGGGGCTCTCAGAGAGAGAGGGGAGAGACAGAGAGAGTGACAGAGGGAGGGCGGGGGGGGGGGAAAGAGGGAAGCTGCGAGGGCAGGTCTCCCCTCACAGCGATGGATGGGCGTTTTTCTGGGGTGCACTCCCCAAATGATGGAAAAAAAACAAGACAAAGTCCTTGTAGATGGTCTTCGGGTGGGGGGAGAAGATGTCTTCACCTGGGGCAGCTGGAGCCACCTAGGCACACACTCCCAACGATGTTAAATAGGGTGATTAGTAATACTTCAGCCAGGTAGCTCCAGCTATCCCAGACTAGGCAATGGGGGCGGAGTGCTTCAGTGGTGTGTGGGGCCTAGCTGTAAGCAAGACCCCCCCCACACACACACACACACACACACACACACACCGCGAAGTTCCGGCCCTCGAGATGGTCTTCTTTCCTCCCCCCACCGATGCAACAAAGTCTTTAGGGGAATGCACCAAAACACACCCACCTTTAGTTGATGAAGTTTCTCCCTCCTTCCACACTGGATAGTTGTTTATTTTTCCCCTCTCTCCAACTCTTTGTAGCAGCATTAAAGTTGTTGAGTTTTCTGCTCTCCTCCTCTCCCTCTGGATGGATTGGAATCTAGAAAGCCCCCTCCTCCTCTTCCTGGGCTGTTTCTCAGGGCTCACTCCAGGCTTTCCAGACACGAGCTTCAGCAGCAAGCTCCTTCTCTCACCACAGCACAGCTCCAACTGAATAGGTCACGCCTCCAAAGCTCCACCATTGGTCCACAGAACTCTTTTGAGAGGAAACTGAAACATGAATCCTTAAATAGTGTCCCCCGATCTGGGGCGCAAACCAAACATTTACAAGGCCCTTTTTGTGTGTTTCTTTTTTGTTTTCTTGGTGTTTTTGTTTATTTTTAAAGTTTTTTTGGGCACTAAATCCATATATTATTTTTCCCTCCAAGTGCCCCCTATAAAAGGGGAGGGGGACACTAAAAACACCGGCAATTAAAACAAATTAAACTTTAAAACATTAAATCAAATTAAAATTTGGTTGCCGGGTGTGATGATGCACTCCAGTCCCTCCGGTGCCCACCTCGCGCGGAAGGCCGCGAGCGTACCGGTGGACACCGCATGCTCCATCTCCAAGGACACCCTGGCGCGAATGTATGAGCGGAAGAGAGGCAGGCAGTCAGGCTGATTGACCCCCTCGACCGCCCGCTGCCTGGACCGGCTGATGGCACCCTTGGCCATGCCCAGGAGCAGTCCTACGAGGAGGCCCTCGGACCTACCCGCTCCCCTCCGCATAGGGTGCCCAAAGATCAGGAGTGTGGGACTGAAGTGCAGCCAGAATTTCAGGAGCAGCCCCTTTAAATAATAAAACAGGGGCTACAACCTCATGCATTAGGTAAAAACATGGAACACGGACTCTTCCAGACCGCAGAAATTGCAGGCGGCCTGGGAGCCCGTGAACCGGCTTAAAAATTTATTGCACGGCATTGCTCCGTGCACCACCCTCCAGGCCAAGACCCCGATAAATACTGGGAGGACTCCCGTGTAGAGTGCCCTCCATCGGGGATCCCCGCCTCCTCCGGATGGCAAGATGGTATGCCATGGCATGTCCAGATGGCAGGGAGGATGGCAAAGTTGAGAATGTGCAGGAGCAGCCCGTACAGGAAACCCCTCCGCGTGGAACTGAAAGGCATGGAGGGGATTTCCCCGAGCTGGCTCAAGTTGTGAGGCACCGGCTCCCGAGGGAGGTTCCGGGGTTTGGCGCCGATGATGAATTCCGTCCGGATGGGGGTCAGTTTGGACGGGATCTCCCCACGTGCTTGAGCCTCCTCGATGCACCTAACGGAGTCAGGGCCCAGAGCTGTTTTTAGCGTCTCGATGGCATCGGCCATGCGGCGGGCGTTGGCCGAATTTAGGCGCTGCGCCAGCGTGTCTGGCGCCATCCAGCCCGCTCCTCCGCCATCGAGCAGGTCCCTGACCCTGGTCACCTCACAAGCCACAGCCCTCTCGTCCGACCGCCACCTAAAACCTCGGATTCCCGAGCAGCGGCTCCTGCAGGACAGCCGCCACTCCAGCCGGTGGAGAGCTGCGCTCGGTGGTGACTTTATTCCAGACCCTGGTGAGTTCCTTGTAAAAGACAGGCAACTCCTGGAAGGCGGTCCTGACGCCCCCCAAGCTCACAAAGAAGAGCTGCGTGTCGTAGTTGAGGTCGAGCTGCTGGTGGAAGAAATACCTCGCCAGAGCACGCCACCTGGGAGGGGGCTCGACGTAAAGGTATCGCTGCAGGGTCTGAAGACGGAAAGTCGCGAGCTGGGTGCTGACGCACACCAACGACTGACCGCCCTCCCCAAGCGGGAGACTCAAGACCGCGGCAGAGACCCAGTGCTTTCTGTTGTTCCAGAAGAAGTCCACCTGCTTCTTCTGTATCTTGGCGACAAACGCAGGGGGAGGGGTCAAAGTGACCAGCCGGTACCACAGCATTGCGGCCACCAGCTGGTTTATGACTAACGCTCGACCCCTGTAGGACAGCACTCAGAGCAGTCCTGTCCAGCGCCCTAGGCGAGCGGCGACCTTGGCCTCCAGCTCCTGCCAGTTCGCCGGCCAGGCTCCCTCGTCGGGGCTAAGGTAGACTCCCAGATAGAGGAGATGGGTCGTGCTCCAGGCAAAAGGCCTGAGCTCCTCCGGCAGGGAGTCCACCCGCCACTGACCCACCAGGAGTCCGGAACATTTCTCCCAGTTGATCCTGGCAGAGGATGCAGCCGAGTAAATCTCCTGGCACTCACACATCCTCCGCAGGTCAGCGGGATCCTCTATCGCGAGGAGCACGTCATCGGCGTAAGCCGAGAGGACGACCTCCACGCCCGGCCCTTGCAGAGCCAGTCCTGTCAACCTCGTCCGCAGGAGGCGCAGGAAAGTCTCCACGCAGATGGCATATAACTGGCCGGACATGGGGCATCCCTGGCGCACCCCTCTCCCAAAGCGAAGGGGCGCCATCAAGGACCTGTTACCCTTTATCAGACACTCCACGGCGGTGTACAAAAGTCGGATCCGGGCGACGAAATGCATCCCGAACCCGAAAGTACGCAGAGTTCCGAGCAGATAGTCGTAATCTACCCTGTCGAATGTCTTCTCTTGGTCGAGAGATAGGAAGGCGACCGACAGACCAGCCTCCTGGGAATGATGGATGAGGTCCCGGAGCAGATGGATGTTATCGTGGATTGTCCGGCCCGGGACCGTGTATGACTGGTCGGGGTGGATCATGTGGTCCAGCACGGCACCAAGGCGAGCAGACATCGCCCTGGCGAAGATTTTGTAGTCCGTGCTGAGGAGGGAGACCGGGCGCCAGTTCTTAAGGAGGCGGAGATCGCCCTTCTTAGGCAGCAGGACGATGTCTGCCCTGCGCCAAGAGAGGGGCATCTCCCCGGTCGCCAGACTTTCCCCCAGGACCCACGCGTAGTCGTCCCCCAGAACGTCCCAGAACACCCTGTGGAACTCCACGGTCAGCCCGTCCAGCCCCGGGGCTTTACCCCTCGAGAGCCGGTCGAGGGCACCGGTCAGCTCCGCCAGGCTTAGCGGAGCTTCCAGATTTTTGGCGCCCTCCGGGCCGTCTTTCGGCAGGTCCTCCCACAAAACTCTATGCGCTTCCTCGCTGGACGGATCCGGAGAGAACAGAGCCCCGTAATATTCACGGGCCCTGTTGTTGATGCCCTCCGGATCCGAGACGAGAGAGCCGTCGTCGGCCAGCAGCGTCAAGAGCTGCTTACGGACACTCTGTCTTTTTTCCAGCGAGTAGAAGAAGTGGGAGCCGCGGTCCAGATCCCGCAGGAACCGGATCCGCGACCTCACGAATGCGCCTCGGGACCCGACGAGCTGCAGGTCCTTCAGCGCGGCCTTCTTCACTTCGTACACCGTCCGCAGGGCCGGGTCCTGGACGACTTGACCGAGACGGGCTTCCAGGTCGAGCACCTCTTTTTCTAGGCGCCCGACCCTGGCCGCCCGCCTCTTGGTCGACCCCCTCGCGTACTCTTGACAGAAGACGCGGACGTGAGCCTTGCCCACGTCCCACCATAGCCTCAAGGAGTGGAAGCCACCCTGCTTCCTTCTCCAGTCGGCCCAGAAACGACGGAACGAGTCCTGGAACCGCACGTCCTCCAGCAGCCGGTTGTTAAAGTGCCAGTACGCGGACCCCGTCCTCGCGCGGAGCGAAGCGAGCTCCGCCCACACCAGGGTGGTGGTCCGAACACGGCACCGGCCGCATGGAGGCCGCCGGGACGCAGGAAACGTACGCCCGAGACACGTAAATGCGGTCGAATCTGGACCATCCTACTCCAGGCCTCACCCAAGTAAAGGCGCTGGAGTCGGGGTGGAGATTTCGCCAGACGTCCACCAATTCGAAGGACCCGACCAGGTCCCTCAACTTCTCCAATGCCGTCATGCTCTGCGGGGCACCGGAGTGGTCCCTCGCCTCGAGGGTGCAGTTAAAATCCCCCCGCCGAGGACAATGCAGTCACCGACGTCGACGGAGCCAAGAAGAGCGGACACCTCTTCGAAGAAGCGCGTTTGCTGCGGGCCGGGCTGAGGGGTGTACACATTCAGGAGATGGAGCGGAACGTCCCCCAGGTGAACCATTACGTGCAGCAAGCGGCCTGGCACGGGCCCCTCGACACCCAAGACCTCCGGCTGAAAATGCGAGGCCAAGAAGATGGCCACCACACAAGAAGTAGTAGTGAGGTGGCTCATGCGGACCTCTCCTTGCCATTCCAGGAGCCACGTGGCTTCGTCTCCCGGAACGGTGAGGGTTTCTTGCAGGAAGCACATCGCATATTTCCCCTCTCGCAGGAGTGAAAAATTGTTAAATCTACGGTGTGCCTCTCTGCCGCCGTTGAAGTTGAGGCCGGCTACGGTTATCTTCATGACAAAAGCATAGTGCAACCTCTACCTAACCTATTGTGGGGGGGGGAGTGGAGTCGTTTGTTGACCTCCATTCCTTCAGCAGCCCAGCGAGGAACCTTTTGAGCCTGCACAGCTCAAGGCCTTGCGCCTTTGATAAGGGCCCGCCCGCGGCCATGGTTTTAGCGGCGGCGCGGACGGACGCGACGAGCAGCCCTGGCTCGGACCATCTTTCCAGGGCCAGATGGGCTCGGTTGTGGCCACCCTGGCTCTGGACCAAAAAGTCCTGGAGTTCCTTTGCAGGAATGAGGGGGGACTCAGCGGCGTGCACGAGGAGATCCACTGCCTCACTGGCGATGGACTCGAGATCTTCTCCCTCGTCCCCCACCGAGTCCCCGTCCCCCTCCGGGAGGTTGCCGCCAGCAGCCGGCCCATCGACCGCACGAGGTACGGCAAACGGCCCGGCCGCTCCATCCGACCCTGGCTCTGCCCCGATCCCACCCCCAGGTTCGTCGGCAGAGGAGTCCCCACTGGGCTCTTTTAAAAACGGTGCTGGGTCAGGAAGCGACAGCGTAAGGGGTTCCTCCTCTGCCCCAGGAGCCGGGGAAGGCGGAGAGACCTGGTCAAAGCAATTATCCAGGTCCTCCAAGTACCCCATCTCCAAAGTAGGGGGCGAGGGTTGTTGTTCTTCCCCCTCTCCGCCGCCACCCCCCGGCCCAGCGTGTGGATGTTCTGTAAAATTATTAACATTTTCAGTTTCTGCCGAGTTGAGCAAATCCCGGGGGAAGTTCGATAAAGGCTGGGCGGGCTCAGGTTCGGCCTTTTCGGCCCCGCCCACCTCAGTCCCCGGGACGCTCGACCCAGCGGCAATGCATTCCTCCGCTAGCCCTGCACCCCCCACGACAGGCAGACCTACCACGCCATCCCCGGGAGGCAGAGGCTGGGCAGCCTCGACTGCCCCACCCTCCCCGGGGACAGACTCCTCTCGCCTACAGCACAGTTTGCGGGCACTGGTGGGGGACGCGGGACACGCGGCGGGCACCGACTCCTCCGCGGAGGGATGTTGTTCCCCCTCCGCCTCATTGAAGCGGCGCCTCCTTTTGTTCCTCGGGGGGCGCGGAGGCAGGGAGACCTCCATGTCTGCTGAGGCCTCCCGCTCCACTCCCCCCTTTTTCTTATCTTGCCCGCGCCCGAACCCCTCTGCGGTATTGATCAAGGGCTTGGGCACGGGTTCAGGGCACCCCGCGCTCGCCGGTGTCAGGGTTGGGCTGAGCGCGGTAAACAAATTGTCTGGCGCACTGAGGGGACCCGCCTCGAGATGTTTCGCCTTCTTCCGCGCCTTCCTTCCGATCAGACGCTCTCCCTGCACCCCGCCGGAGGCCGTGAAAACAAAGGCCCCCGACGATGCCCGCACACCTACGGCTCCCGGCACGTGGACCCTACTAGGGGGAGGGGTGGCGGCGGCGCCAGCCTTGGCCGCCCTCGGTGGTTTGGCGGCCTTGGAGGCGGGACAGTTCTTGCGAATGTGCCCCACCTCCCTGCAGGCATGGCACCGCACGCCGTCCGACGTCCAGAAGACACGGTAGGCAGTTCCCTCATGCACCACATTAAACGATGCCTCCGTCGTCTCCTCCCGCGCCAGCCGGACAAAAAGCTGGCGGCAGAAGGAGAACAAGTGGCGCAGGCTGCTCTCCCTGAGACCGAGCGGTATGGGGTTGATCCCTGACCTTACCTCCCTCAGTTGGTGTAGGTGAGGGAGGAGGAGCCCAGCGGGAACAAAGGGCGGGATGTTAGAAATGATGACCCTCTGCGCGGTGGCCTCGAGAGGATCCACCGGCAGGAACGTCCCGCCCACTGTGAGCCCCTTTTCGAGGGCCAGGGACACCGCCCGCTCCGACCCCAGGAAGAATACAGCCTTCCCAGACATGTTGGAGGCTGCGACAATGGCCGAGGGGCCGACTACCCCAGCCATCGCCCGCACGCACTCCTCGATGCTCATTGTGGAGTGAGTGTAGCTCTTGACCCCGTGTTTTTTTGTTCTAAGTCTGAATGGTGGCAGGGCAGCAGGAGGCGCCGTGGATATGGACGCCGCCTGCACGTACGTCTTAGCTGGCTCTGCCACCGACATGGATGGGGTCGCCATCACGGGGTGCCTTTAAGGTCTACACCCACCCCAAAGTCACAGGCCTTAATGGTCTTTAATTGGCCTTGTTGGTGTTTTGAGCAGAGGGAGCTCTTAATGGGGCACACCTCTCCCCTCATTAACGAATGGGGAGGGGCCTTGCTCCCTCTGCTCAGTTGTCTTAATTTAACTTTAATTTAAGGAGGAAAGGGGTTCTCAGAGAGAGCGGGGAGAGACAGAGAGAGTGACAGAGAGACAGCGGCTTGGGGGGGTGGGGAGAAGAGGGAAACTGCGAGGGCAGGTCTCCCCTCACAGCGATGGGTGGGCGTTTTTCTGGGGTGCACTCCCCAGATGATGGAAAAAAAACAAGACACAGTCCTTGTAGATGGTCTTCGGGTGGGGGGAGAAGATGTCTTCACCTGGGGCAGCTAGGCACACACTCCCAATGATGTTAAATAGGGTGATTAGTAATACTTCAGTCAGGTAGCTCCAGCTATCCCAGGCTAGGCAATGGGGGAGGGGTGCTTCACTGGTGTGTGGTGCCTAGCTTTAAGCAAGACCCCCACACACACTTCCACACACACACACACCCCCCCGCGATGTTCCGTCCCTCTAGCAAGTCTTCTTTCCTCCCCCCACCGATACAACAAAGTCTTTAGGGGAATGCACCAAAACACACCCACCTTTGCTTGATGAAATTTCTCCCTCCTTCCACACTGGATAGTTGTATTTTTTTTCACCATCTCTCCAACGCTCTGCAGCAGTATTAAAGGTTGTTGAGTTTTCTGCTCTCCTCCTCTCCCTCTGGATGGATTGGAATGTAGAAAGCCCCCTCCTCCTCTTCCTGGGCTGTTTCTCAGGGCTCACTCCAGGCTTTCCAGACACGAGCTTCAGCAGCAAGCTCCTTCTCTCACCACAGCACAGCTCCAACTGAATAGGTCACGCCTCCAAAGCTCCACCATTGGTCCACAGAACTCTTTTGAGAGGAAACTGAAACATGAATCCTTAAATAGTGTCCCCCGATCTGGGGCGCAAACCAAACATTTACAAGGCCCTTTTTGTGTGTTTCTTTTTTGTTTTCTTGGTGTTTTTGTTTATTTTTAAAGTTTTTTTGGGCACTAAATCCATATATTATTTTTCCCTCCAAGTGCCCCCTATAAAAGGGGAGGGGGACACTAAAAACACCGGCAATTAAAACAAATTAAACTTTAAAACATAAAATCAAATTAAAATTTGGTTGCCGGGCGTGATGATGCATTCCAGTGCCTCCGGTGCCCACCTCTCGCGGAAGGCCGCGAGCGTACCGGTGGACACCGCGTGCTCCATCTCCAAGGACACCCTGGATCGGATGTATGCGCGGAGGAGAGGCAGGCAGTCAGGTTGAACGACCCCCTCGACCGCCCGCTGCCTGGACCGGCTGATGGCACCCTTGGCCGTGCCCAGGAGCAGTCCTACAAGGAGGCCCTCGGACATACCCGCTCCCCTCTGCACAGGGTGCTCAAAGATCAGGAGTGTGGGACTGAAGTGCAGCCAGAATTTCAGGATCAGCCCCTTTAAATAATAAAACAGGGGCTGCAACCTCGTGCATTCAATAAAAACATGGAACACGGACTCTTCTAGACTGCAGAAATTGCAGGCGGCCTGGGAGCCCGTGAACTGGCTTAAAAATTTATTGCACGGCACTGCTCCGTGCACCACCCTCCAGGCCAAGTCCCCGATAAATACTGGGAGGACTCCCACATAGAGTGCCCTCCATCGGGGACCCCCGCCTCCTCCGGATGGCAAGATGGTACGCCATGGCGTGTCCGGACATAAGGCGAGGATGGCAAAGTTGAGAGTGTGCAGGAGCAGCCCGTACAGGAAACGCCTCCGGTCGGAACTGAAAGTCACGGAGGAGATTTCCTCAAGGCGGCTCAAGTTGTGAGGTGCCGGCTCCCGAGGGAGGTTCCGGGGTTTGGCGCCGATGAGGAACTCTGTCCGGACGGGGGTCAGTTCTGACGGGATTTCCCCACGTGCTTGAGCCTGCTCGGTGCATCTAATGGAGTCGGGGCCCAGAGCTGTTATTAGCAACTCAATTTCGGTGCCGTGCCAGCGTGTCTGGCGCTATCTAGCCCACTCCTCTGCCATCGAGCAGGTCCCTGGCCTTGGTCACCTCACCAGCCACAGCCCTCTCGTCCGACCGCCACCTAAAACCTCGGTCGTGGAGGTATGGATTCCCGAGCAGCGGCTCCTGCAGGACAGCCGCCACTCCAGCCGGTGGAGAGCTGCGCTTGGTGGAGACTTTGTTCCAGACCCTGCTGAGTTCCTTGTAAAAGACAGGCAGCTCCTGGAAGGCGGACCTAATGCCCCCCAAGCTCACAAACAGGAGCTGTGTGTCATAGTTGAGGCCTTGCTGCTGGCGGAAGAAGTACGTCGCCAGAGCACGCCACCTGGGAGGGGGCTCGACGTAAAGGTATCTCTGCAGGGTCTGAAGACAGAAAGTCGCGAGCTGGGCGCTGACGCACACCAACGACTGACCGCCCTCCCCAAGCGGGAGACTCAAGACCACGGCAGAGACCCAGTGCTTCCTGTTGTTCCAGAAGAAGTCCACCAGCTTCTTCTGTATCTTGGTGACAAACGCAGGGGGAGGGGTCAAAGTGACCAGACGGTACCACAACATGGCGGCCACCAGCTGGTTTATGACTAGCGCTCGACCCCTGTAGGACAGCACTCGGAGCAGTCCTGTCCAGCGCCCTAGGCGAGCGGCGACCTTGGCCTCCAGCTCTTGCCAGTCCGCTGTCCAGGCTTCCTCGTCGGGGCTAAGGTAGACTCCCAGATAGAGGAGATGGGTCGTGCTCCAGGCAAAAGGCCTGAGCTCCTCCGGCAGGGAATCCACCCGCCACTGGCCCACCAGGAGTCCGGAATATTTCTCCCAGTTGATCCTGGCGGAGGATGCGGCCGAGTAAATCTCCTGGCACTCACGCATCCTCCGCAGGTCAGCGGGATCCTCTACCGCGAGGAGCACATCATCGGCCTAAGCCGAGAGGACGACGTCCACGCCCAGCCCTTGCAGAGCCAGTCCCGTCAACCTCGCCTGCAGGACGCGCAGGAAAGGCTCCATGCAGATGGCATATAACTGGCGGGACATGGTGCATCCCTGGTGCATCCCTCTCCCAAAGCAAAGGGGCGCCATCAAGGACCCGTTAACCTTTATCAGACACTCCACGGCGGCGTACAAAAGTCGGATCCGGGCGACGAAATGCGTCCCGAACCCGAAAGCGCGCAGAGTGATAGTCGTGATCCACCCTGTTGAACGCCTTCTCTTGGTCGAGAGATAGGAAGGCGACCGACAGACCAGCCTCCTGGGAATGATGGATGAGGTCCCGTAACCAGATGGATGTTATCGTGGATTGTCCGGCCCGGGACCGTGTAGGACTGGTCAGGGTGGATCATGTGGTCCAGCACGGCGCCAAAGCGAGCAGACATCGCCGTGGCGAAGATTTTGTAGTCCGTGCTGAGGAGGGAGACCGGGCGCCAGTTCTTAAGCAGGCGGAGATCGCCCTTCTTAGGCAGCAGGACGATGTCTGCCTTGTGCCAAGAGAGGGGCATCTCCCCGGTCGCCAGACTTTCCCCCAGGTCCCGCGCGTAGTCGCCCCCCAGGACGTCCCAGAATGCCCTGTGGAACTCCACGGTCAGCTCGTCCAGTCCCGGGGCTTTTCCCCTCGAGAGCCGGTCGAGGGCACCGGTCAGCTCCGCCAGGCTTAGCGGAGCTTCCAGATTTTCGGCGCCCTCCGGGCCGACCTTCGGCAAGTCCTCCCACAAAACTCTATGCGCTTCCTCGCTGGACGGCTCCAGAGAGAACAGAGCCCCGTAATATTCACGGGCCCTGTTGTTGACGCCCTCCGGATCCGAGATGAGAGAGCCGTCGTCAGCCAGCAGCGTCAAGAGCTGCTTACGGACACTCTGCCTTTTTTCCAGCGAGTAGAAGAAGGGGGAGCCGCGGTCCAGATCCCACAGGAACCGGATCCGCGACCTCACGAACGCGCCTCGGGACCCGACGAGCTGCAGGTCCTTCAGCGCGGCCTTCTTCGCTTTGTACACCGTCCGCAGGGCCGGGTCCTCGACGACTTGACCGAGACGGGACTCCAGGTCGAGCACCTCTTTTTCTAGGCGCCCGACCCTGGCCGCCCGCCTCTTGGACGACCCCCTCGCGTACTCTTGACAGAAGAAGCAGACGTGAGCCTTGCCCACGCCCCACCATAGCCTGAAGGAGGAGAAGCCCCCCTGCTTCCTTCTCCAGTCGGCCCAGAAATGACGGAACGAGTCCTGGAACCGCACGTCCTCCAGCAGCCGGTTGTTAAAATGCCAGTACGCGGACCCCGTCCTCGCGCGGAGCGAAGCGAGCTCCGCCGACAACATGTGGTGGTCCGAACATGACACTGGTCGCATGGAGGCCGCCGGGACGCAGGAAACGTACGCCCGAGACACGAAAAGGTGGTCGACTCTGGACCATCCTACTCCAGGCCTCACCCAAATAAAGGTGCTGGAGTCGGGATGGAGATTTCGCCAGACGTCCACCAAGTCGAACGACCCGACCAGGTCCCTCAACTTCTCCATTGCCATCATGCCCTGCGGGGCACCGGAGCGGTCCCTCGCCTCGAGGGTGCAGTTAAAATCCCCCCCGAGGACAAAGCAGTCGTCGACGTCGACGGAGCCAAGAAGAGCGGACACTTCTTTGAAGAAGCGTGTTTGCTGCGGGCCAGGCTGAGGGGCATACACGTTCACGAGATGGAGCGGCACGTCCCCCAGGCGAACCGTGACATGCAGCAAGTGGCCTGGCACGGGCTCCTCGACCCCCAAGATCTCCGGCTGAAAATGCAAGGCCAGCAAGATGGCCACCCCACTAGAAGTGGCGGTGAGGTGGCTCATGCGGACCTCTCCTTGCCATTCCAGGAGCCGCGTGGCTTCGTCTCCCGGAACGGTGTGGGTTTCTTGCAGGAAGCACACCGCATATTTCCCCTCCCGCAGGAGCAAAAAATTGTTAAATCTACGGCGTGCCCCTCTGCCGCCGTTGATGTTGAGGCTGGCTATGGTTATCTTCATGACAAAGCATAGTGCAACCTCTACCTAACCTATTGTGGGGGGGGAGTGGAGTCGTTTGTTGACCTCCACTCCTCCAGCAGCCCAGCGAGAAACTTTTTGAGCCGGCGCAGCTCAAGGCCTTGCGTCTTTGATAAGGGCCCGCCCGCGGCCATGGTTTTAGCGGCGGCGCAGACGGACGCGACGAGCAGCCCTGGGTCGGACCATCTTTTCAGGGCCAGATGGGCTCGGTTGCGGCGACCCTGGCTCTGGGCCAAAAAGTCCCTAAGTTCCTTTGCAGGAATGAGGGGGGACTCAGTGGCGGGCACAAGGAGATCCACTGCCTCACTGGCGATGGACTCGAGATCTTCTCCCTCGTCCCCCACTGAGTCCCCGTCCCCCTCCGGGAGGTCGCCACCAGCAGCCGGCCCGTCGACCGCACGAGGTACGGCAAACGTCCCGACCGCTCCATCCGACCCTGGCTCTGCCCCGATTCCACCCCCTGGGCTCTTTTAAAAGCGGTGCTGGGTCAGGAAGCGATAACGGAAGGGGTTCCTCCTCCGCCCCAGGAGCTGGGGAACGCAGAGAGACCCGGTCAAAGAAATGTTCCGGGTCCTCCAAGTACCCCAGCTCCAAAGTAGGGGGCGAGGGTTGTTGTTATTCCCCCTCCCCGCCGACACCCCCGGCCCAGCGTTTGGATGTTCTGTAAAATTATTAACATTTTCAGTTTCTGCCGGTTTGAGCAACTCCCGGGGGAAGTTAGTTAATAGCTGGACGGGCTCAGGTTCGGCCTTTTCGGCCCCGCCCGCCTCGGTCCCCTGGACGCTCGACCCGGCAGCTACGCATTCCTCCGCTGGCCCCACGCCCCCCACGACAGGCAGATCTTCCACGCCATCCCCGGGAGGCAGAGGCTGGGCAGCCTCGACTGTCTCACCCTTCCCGGGGACAGACTCCTCTCGCCTACAGCGCAGTTTGGGGGCACTGGTAGGGGACGCGGGACACGCGGCGGGCACCGACTCCTCTGCGGAGGGATGTTGGTCCCCCTTCGCCTCATTGGAGCGGCGCCTCCTTTTGTCCCGGGGGTGCACGGAGGCAGGGAGACCTCTATGTCTGCCGAGGCCTCCCACTCCACTCCCCCCTTTTTCTTTTCTTGCCCGTGCCCGAGCCCCTCTGTGATATTGGTCAAAGGCTCGGGCACGGGCTCAGGGCACCCCGTGCTCGCCGGTGTCAGGGTTGGGCTGAGCGCGGTAAACAAATTGTCTGGCGCACTGAGGGGACCCGCCTTGAGATGTTTTGCCTTCTTCCCCGCCTTCCTTCCGATCGGACGCTCTCCCTCCCCCCCCGCCGGAGGCCCTGAAAACAAAGGCCCCCGACGATGCCCGCGCACCCACAGCTCCCGGCACGCGGACGCTACTAGGGGGAGGGGTGGCGGCGGCGCCAGCCTTGGCCGCCCTCGGTGGTTTGGCGGCCTTGGAGGCGGGCAGTTCTTGCGAATGTGCCCCACCTCCCTACAGGCATGGCACCGCACGCCGTCCGACGTCCAGAAGACGCGGTAGGCGTCCCCTCGTGCACCACATTAAACGATCACTCCGTCGTCTCCTCCCGCGCCAGCCGGACAAAGAGCTGGCGGCGGAAGGAGAACACGTGGCGCAGGCTGCTCTCCCTGAGGCCGAGCGGTATGGGGTTGATCCCTGACCTTACCTCCCCCAGTTGGTGTAGGTGAGTGAGGAGGAGCTCAGCGGGAACAAAGGGCGGGACGTTAGAAATGATGACCCTCTGCGCAGTGGCCTCGAGAGGGTCCACCGGCAGGAATGTCCCACGCACCGTCAGCCCCTTTTCGACGGCCAGGGACACCGCTCGCTCCGACCCCAGGAAGAATTCAGCCTTCCCAGACATCTCTGAGGCCGCGACAATGGCCGAGGGGCCGACTACCCCAGCCATCGCCCGCACGCACTCCTCGATGCTCATTGTGGGATGAGTGTAGCTCTTGACCCCGTGTTTTTTTGTTATAAGTCTCAATGGTGGCAAGGCAGCAAGAGGCGCAGGAGGAGCCGTGGATGTGGACGCCGCCTGCGCGTACATCTTAGCTGGCCCTGCCACCAGCGTGGATGGGGTCGCCATCACGGGGTCCCTTTAAGGGCTACACCCACCCCAAAGTCACAGGCCTTAATGGTCTTTAATTGGCCTCGTTGGTGTTTTGAGCAGAGGGAGCTCTTAATGGGGCACACCTCTCCCCTAGTTAACGAATCGGGAGGGGCCTTGCTCCCTCTGCTCAGTTGTCTTAATTTAACTTTAATTTAAGGAGGAAAGGGGCTCTCAGAGAGAGAGGGGAGAGACAGAGAGAGTGACAGAAAGAGAGAGCGGGGGGTGGGAAAGAGGGAAGCTGCGAGGGCAGGTCTCCCCTCACAGTGATGGGTGGGCGTTTTTCTGGGGTGCACTCCCCAGATGATGGAAAAAAACAATACACAGTCTTTGCAGATGGTCTTCGGGTGGGGGGAGAAGATGTCTTCACCTGGGGCAGCTGGAGCCAACTAGGCACACACTCCCAACGATGATAAATAGGGTGGTTAGTAATACTTCAGCCAGGTAGCTCCAGCTATCCCAGGCTGGGCAATGGCGGAGTGCTTCAGTGGTGTGTGGGGCCTAGCTGTAAGCAAGACCCCCACACACACTTCCACACACACACACACCCTCCGCGATGTTCCGGCTCTCGAATGGTCTTCTTTCCTCCCCCCACCGATACAACAAAGTCATTCGGGGAATGCACCAAAACACATCCACCTTTAGTTGATGAATTTTCTCCCTCCTTCCACACTGGATAGTTGTTTATTTTTCCCCTCTCTCCAACTCTTTGTAGCAGTATTAAAGTTGTTGAGTTGTCTGCTCTCCTCCTCTCCCTCTGGATGGATTGGAATGTAGAAAGCCCCCCCTCCTCTTCCTGGGCTGTTTCACAGGGCTCACTCCAGGCTTTCCAGACACGAGCTTCAGCAGCAAGCTCCTTCTCTCACAACAGCACAGCTCCAACTGATTAGGCCACGCCTCCAAAGGTCCACCATTGATCCACAGATCCCTGAAATTAGCAGGCCATGTGAATAAGGTGGTTAAGAAGTCACACGGAATGCTTGCCTTTATTGGCCGAGGCAATGAATACAACATCAGTCACGGTATGCTTAAATTGTATAATGCTCTGTTTAAGCCACAGCTGAAGTACTGCGTGCAGGTCTGGTCACCGTATTATAATATTGCACTATAGAGGGTGCAGAGAAGATATACTAGGATGCTACCTGGAATGGAGAATCTTAGCTATGAGGACAGATTGGATGGGCTGGGTATGCTCTCATTGGAACAGAGGAGGCTGGGAGGAGACCTCATTGAGGTATATATCATTTTGAGGCGCCTGAATATAATGGATAGCAAGGACCCATTTCCCTTTCTGGATGGGTCAATTACGAGAGGGCATAGTTTTCAGGTGGTTAGTGGAAGGTTCGGATGGGTTTTGAGGGGAGACTTCTTCACGCAGAGGGTTGTGGGGGTCTGAAACTCATTCCCTGGCAGGGAGGTGGATGCAGAAATGCTCACCACATTTAAAATGTGCTTGGATAGGCACTTGAAGTGCTGTAACGTGCAACATTATGGACCTAGAGCTGGTAAGTGGGATTAGACTGGATAAACCCTTGTTGGCTGGTGCAGATACGATGGTAAATACTGCAGGGAATCGAATATGGCCAAGGTGATCCCCTGTACTAGATTCGATCGCCTGGATGGGTCAGAGAGGAATTTTCCCAGATTTTATTCCCGAATTGGCTTGGGTTTTTAATCATGTTTTTTGCATCTCCCAGGAGATCACATGGCTCTGGTTGGGGTGAAGTGTAGAATGTTACGGTGCAAGGGGTGTTACAGTTGTGTTTGTGTGTGTGGGGGGGGGGGGTGGGTGGTGGGGGGACTGGATGGGCCGGATGCTCTTTACCTTGCCGCATTGTTCATTGCTCATACGTTTATATATAGCCTTCAGGGCTGCTGACTGAGGGCCGTGCGACTCTTTGTCGGCCAGCACGGACACGATGGGCTGAAGTGGCCTCCTTCTGTATTGTAGATTTCTATATTTCTATGTTTCCATGTGGCAATCCGAGGCAGTCCTTCTGCCCATATATTCCCACATATTGCAGTCCTGACACAGAATCTGCCAAGCCATTTCTAATTTTTACATTCACAAATTTAACATGCTTTTCACTCTCCATTCCCTTCCATGCCTGTTACTTTAGTAATATTATTTTAGTTACATATATAATACATTTACTTGAAAATTTGATTACATATAGATAATTAGATTTCACTTGATTTCAGATCAATTTGTAGTTAATTCGTTTATTAACTTATTTTTTTCAGATATTACTTTAATGAAATTCGGAATCCTTTAATGTTAGTATGCTCTATTTAGTTAATCTTAATCCTCCAGATCTGATTGATGAATTAATCAGTGGAATCAGATTTGCAGTAATATGGGCAGGGCCAGTAATCAGACATGAAAGGGAAAGGACAGTGAGATTAAATTGAACGTCTGTAGGACGCGGGCGAATCAAGCACTGTGCAGGAGGAATGGAAGGCAAAGGGCAGAATTATGATTGTGTTAGGTGGGGAGGGAAAGGAGATATCAGAATTCAGGAGCTGGATAGTTGGGGAACCGGGCATGAAGTACTGGAAGGAGCAGCACGAAGAAAACGAGAAAAAGATGCATTTATATAGCGCCTTTCACGACCTCAGCAGGTCCCAAAGCGCTTTACAGCAAATGAAGTACTTTTGAAGTGGAGTCACTGTTGCAATATGGGAAACCCAGCAGCCAATTTATGCACAGTAGGCTCCCACAAACAGCAATATGATAATGAACATCAACACTGATTTTTTTGTAATGTTGATTGAGGGATAAATATTGGCTAGAACATCGAGGATAAATACACTGCTGTTGTTCGAAATAATGCCATGGTATCTTTTACATCCAACTGAGAGAGGAGATGGAGCCTCCGTTCAACCTTTCACTTAGCAGACGAAAAGTCTTACATTGCGGGACTCCCTCAACACTGCACATCCATCTGTCACAGAGGGGAGAGGGCTATCCATCATCATCTTCGGCAGTCCCTCCGAATCGAGGAAGACTTGCTTCCACTCTTAGCATGAGTTCTTCGATGGCTGTACAGTCCAATACGAGAGCCACAGTCTCTGTCACAGATGGGACATATACTCGTTGATGGAAAGGGTGGGCAGGGAGCCTGGTTTGCCGCACGCTCCTTCTGCTGCCTGCGCTTGATTTCTGCAAGCTCTCGGCGACGAAACTCAAGGAGCTCAGTGTCCTCCCGGATGCACTTCTTTCACTTAGGCCGGTCTTTGGCCAAGGACTCCCATGTGTCAGTGGAGATGTCACACTTTATCAGGGAAGCTTTGAGGATGTCCTTGTAACAGTTCCGCTGCCCAACTTTGGCTCGTTTGCCATGGACGAGTTCCGATTAGAGTGCTTGCTTTGGGAGTCTCGTGTCTGGCATGTGAACTATGTGGCTTGCCCAGCGGAATGATCAATTGTGGTCACTGCTTCAATGCTGGGGATGTTGGCCTGGATGAGGACGCTAATGTTGGTGCATCTGTCCTCCCAGAGGATTTGTAGTATCTTACTGCGACATCGTTGGTGGTATTTCTTCAGCGACTTGAGATGTCAACTGTATATGGTCCACGTCTCTGGGCCCTACAGGAGGGCGGGTATTACTATGGCCCTGTAGACCATGAGCTTGATGACAGTTTTGCGGGCCTGGTCTTTGAACACTCTTTTCCTCAGGCGGCCGAATGCTGCACTGATGCACTGAAGGCGGTGTTGGCTCTGGTCATTGATGCCTGCTCTTGTTGATAGGAGGCTGGGCTTCCCACTGAGCCAGGAATGACAGTTAAGAAGGAGGAAGGGGAATCTGACACGGAGGTGTTGGTATAAATATTGGTCCAGAAATTACGGTCAGAGGCTTCCTGTGGCTGGAAGCCTCCCAACGAAAATCTTTTTTTGAAAATAAATGCTGGTCAGGGAGGAACATAGACTTGAGGCCGAGGTCTCCATTCGCAGTCCAACGTAGGGGACCACGAATTTCAGGGACTTGTGAGCAGCCTGGGATCACATGGTCTGGACCCACCGCGGACAATGGCTATCCCCATTCACAGTAATGGTGAGTTCTGTTTGTGCGAAGATCACCATTTCTATGAATGGGGAAACCCCCCAAAACATATAAACATTTTAAATAAATAAGAAAACATGTCACATATTTAAAATTAATTGAAATTGAATTGAATTAAATGTTTGAGACAGAAACATAATTTTTTGATTTTTTAAATATGTTTTAATAGGCGTAGAAATAACATTACATTAATGGACAGGGTTTTTAATGTAACAATATTGATAACATTTTATTTTTGTATCTTTTGAAACTCTTACGCAGGTAAAATCAGGCCTTACATTTGCTTTTACCAGGTGTAAGAGCTTGAAGGTCATTCACTGGGCAAGAGTTGGACAAATATCCCAAATCTCTACCCGCCAAGGCGCTTCGCCCAGAGATGCGTTGGAAATGTTAAAAGACACTTTGACATTTCACAAATGCACACATCGTACGGGCCCGGAGCGACAGGCCAATTACATAGTTTTAATAATTAGATTGAAAGCAAATGCTAATTAAGAAATGCATTTACACGTCAGAGTTGCTGAGTCTCATCAAGAATTGAAGCCGCCCAATATTTTTTGAATGAATGAAATGTAAAGTTGAATTGAAAACACCACAAATAAAAGTTAACTGGCCATTATACAAAAAGTTCGTTAATTTACCGCACATATTTACAGTCAGTGAAACCCGGAGCTTGATACTCATGGATGAGAACATGCTGATCAAAATCAAGACTGCTACTTATTAACTAGAAACTATCTCCCGGGTTTTATAATCATTACTGCGTTGTTAATAACCAATGGAAAATAACCGATAACCAGCCATGTGACGGGTATTGATGAACTCCATGGCAATGCGGATCAGGTGTGAACAGCTTAACACCGAGATTAATAGAGCTGTGACAGAATGAATTACATTTACAGAGAGCTGGAATCGGGTAAAGAGAACAGTCAATGATCGAAAGGCAGGGTAATTCCAAACATGAACCTGTTAACTCAGGGAGTTCATTGTGCCATTCCCTCGAGTATTTCATCCCAATAAACGAACAGCGATCTTTGTCCCTTGCTATCTCTGCCCTTTTATACACCGATAATAAACAGCAATGTAATCGACATGTTGACATGGAACTGAATCCGGCTACAGATCCCGGTTTCTCTGTGGGATTGTAAGAACCGCAGATGGAAGAGCTGTGGGGAAATGTAGTCATTGGAAAATCACCAAGAATTCATGACTTTGGTTAAAAGATAACATTTATCACAAGAATTCAAACTGAATGAGAACGTGTGTGATTCAGATCGAGCCCCACACCAGATAACAGGGCGGGGAGGGTTTGTACTGATTAGGCTGAAGATCGTGTTTATGACTGTGAGGTGTGTGTGATCTTTACCCTGTGTGTGATCATTGACCTGCAGAATTCACAAAGCAAACCTACCTGGACTTTCTGGAATCAGAATCAGGAGCCGCAGCACAAGGTAAGCAACCGAAATATACTGAGCACCATTATATCCTCTTAATGTAGCAGGACTGATCCATCACCATTTATTTGTGCAGGAGGTCAATGATATTGAATTCTTGAGGGATCAGTATTGGATCAGGTAAAATTTTTACTTTAGGAATTAACTACTTTCCGAAGTGTCATTTAATAGAATAAAACGTACAATTCTAACATCCTGCTGTCGTAAATAGTATTGCAATATACTTCTAGTTTATGAACCGCTTAAGAACAAACGGTTAGAGATCGTGACTTCTCAGCATACAACATATCGTAGCCTCTGCTGTCGCGTTTTATGGCCTTTTACAATAAGGTGCCTCTTGTGCAAGTGATATCCCTACACTTACATGCGAGAAGTTCATGCACCTTTGGTATAGTGGTACCCTACACTTACACTAGAGGGAATCATGTTCTTCTGGTGCCAGTGTTACACTACGCTAATACGAGAGGGGATCATGCTCCTCTGGCACATTGGTACACGACACTTACATGAGAGGAATTCATGCTCCACATGTACGAATGTTACCCCTACACTTACACTAGAGGGGATCATGTCCCTCTGCTATAGAGGTACCCCTACACTTACAATAAAAGGGGATCATGCTGCTCCTGAACCAGTGGTACACTACACTTACACTAATGGTGATCATAAAACTCTTGTCCTATTGGTACCCTACACTTAACCTAGATGTTATTATCGTCCACTTGATGCTATCAGGCTTCTCTGGTGTAGAGAAATCATACAAATACACTGGGGAAGATCATGTTGCTCTGGTTAAGTGGCGCCATACACTTACGCCAGAGGGGATCATGCTCCTTTGGTACCACTGGTACCCTGCACTTAAACTAGAGGTGATCATGCACCTCAATAGAGTGGGCCCTTACATTTACACCAAATGTGATCATGTTCCTCTTGCATAATGATACCCTAAACTTACACTAGAAGGCATTATGCTCCTCTGGTGTAGTTCTACCCTACACTTATACTGGAGGGATCATGCTCCTCTTATGCTACTGGTACCCACACACACACTATCGGCAGAAATCCCGGCCTTTCGGGCCTGTACAATGTTTCTACGCACGCAGGAAGGCATCGGAAAACCGGTTTTCAGCATGCAATGTGCAGGCGCTGAAACCCGTCTTTTCCGACCTGTCAAGCTGGAGCTGGAGGTTGACAGATCATCCACAGATCGGGAGCGAGGACATTTGCTTGGGCAAGATTGCAGGATTTACGCATATCTTGCCCAGCAAATGTCCTCGAAATTGTGATAAAATTAATGATCTCATAGTAAAGAATCCTTTATGGAAGACTGATCATAGCAAGTTAGAATTTAAAATTCAGTTTGAGGGTGAGAAACTTGGGTCTCAAACTAGTGTGCTGAACTTAAATAAAGGCAATTACAAAGGTGTGAGGACAGAGTTGGATAATGTAGACCGTGAAATTGAGTAAAAGATAAGATAGTATTTAAGCACTGGTAGACATTTAAGGAGGTATTTGATAACTCTCAGCAAAGATATATTCTAGTGAGAATGAAAGGCTCTAAGAGAAGGATGATCCATCCGCGGTTAACTAAGGAAGTTAAGGATGGTAACAAATTGTAAACAAAGGCATACAATGTTGCGAAGATTAGTGGTAGTCCAGAAGATTGGGAAATTTTTAGAAACCAGGAAAAAATGACAAAAAAATAATAGAGAGAAGATAGATTATAAAAGTAAACTAGAAAAAGTATAAAATCAGAGAGCAAGAGTGTCAGACATTTAAGGTATATAAAAAGGAAGAGAGTAGCTAAAGTGAACGTTGGTCCCTTAGAGGAGGATACTGCGGAATTAATAATGTGAAACAGGGTAATGGCAGACTTTGAGTAAATATTTTGTATCAGTCTTCACGGGAGAAGATACTAAAAACATCCCATTAATTGATAATCAAGGGGCTATTGGGAGGCAGAAATTAAAACAATCGCTATCACTAAAGAAAAAGTACTAGGAAAACTAATGGGACTAAAGGCGAACAAGTCCCGTGGACCTGATGGTCTGCATCCCTGGGTCTTAAAAGACGTGGCCGCAGAGATAGTGGATGCATTGCTTGTAATCTCGCAATTTCCCTGGATACTGGAGAGGTCCCAGTGGATTGGAAAACCACAAATGTAACGCATCTGTTTAAAAAAGGAGGGTGACAGTAAGCAGGAAACTACACAGCAGTTGGCTTAACCTCTGTCATTTGGAAAATGCTGGAGTCCATTATTAAGGAAGTAGAAGTAGGACATTTAGAAAATCATAATACAGTCAAGCAGAGTCAGCATGGTTTTATGAAAGGGAAATGATTTTTAACAATTTGCTCGTGTTCTTTGAGGATGTAACAAGCAGGGTGGATAAAGGAGAATGAGTAGATGTAGTGTGTGTGAATTTCCATAAGGCATTCAATAAGGTGCCACATAAAAGGTTATTGCACAAGATAAAAGTTCATTGTGTTGGGGGTAATATTTCAGCATGGATAGATGATTGACTAGATAGAGAGCCGAGAGTTGGGATACATTGGTCATTTTCAGCGTGGCAAACAGTATAAATAATGGGGTGCAACAGGGATCAGTTTTGGGATCCAACTACTTACATCTATATTAATGACTTGAATGAAGAGACCTTGTGTAATGTACCCAAATTACTGATGTTAGGTGGGAAAGCAAGTTGTGAAGAGGATACAAATAATCTGCAAAGGGATATAGACAGAGGAAATGAATGGCAAAACTTTTCCAGATGAAGTATAATGTGTGAACATGTGAGGTTATCCACTTTGATAGGAAAAACTGAAAAGCAAATTATAATTTAAGTGGAGAGAAATTACAAAATGCTGCTATACAGTGGGATCTAGGGGTTCTTGTACAAGAAACACAAAAAAGTTAGCATGCAGGTACAGCAGTAATTAGGAACGCAAGTGGAGTATTGGTCTTTGTTGCAAGGGGAATGGTGTATAAGTGTAGAGATGTATTGCTATATATGAACAGGGTGTTTGTGAGACCACACCTGAAGTACTGCGTACAGTTTTGCTCTTCTTATTTAAGGAGGGATATTCTTGCATTGGACGTTGTTCAGAGAAGGCTCAGTAACTTGATTCCTGAGATGAAGTGGTTGTCTTATGAAGAAAGATTGAGCAGGTTGGGCCTATACACATTGGAGGTTAGAAGAATGAGAAGTGATCTTATTGAAATGTATAAGATTATGAGGGGCGTGACAGGGTAGTTGCAGAAAGGCTGTTTCCCATCGTGGGGGAATTTAGGAGGCATTGGTCAGAATAAGGGGTTGCAGATTTAAAAGGGAGATGAGGAGGAATTTCGTCGATCAGAAGGTCGTGAATCTTTGAAATTCTCTATCCCAGAGAGCTGTGGTGGCTGGATCAATGAATATATTTAAGAAAGAAAGTGATACATTTTTGAATGTTAAGTGAGTCAAGGGTTATGGGGAGCGGTCAGGCAAGTGGAGTTGATTCCAAGATCAGATCAGCCATGATTTTATTGAATGGCAGAGAAGGCTCGAGGGGCCAAATGGCCGACACCTACTTCTATTTCTTATGCGCTTATGTTTTTATCTTCTTATGTCGAGGGGATCATGCTCCTTTGGTATAGTGGTACCATATACTTACATCAGATGGGATCATGCTCTTCTTATACTAGTGGTACCCTTCTATTACACTAGAGGTTATCATGCTCCACTTCTACTAGAGGTACCTCTACACTTACACCGGATGGGATCTTGCTCCTCTGGTATAGCTTTACCGTACACGTGTACTAGAGTAGGTCATGCACCTCTTCAACTACTGGTATCCTACAATTACACAAGAGAGGATCTTATTTCTCTGCTACCAGTGGTACCTCAACAGTTACACTAGAGGTGTCATGCTCCCCTTGTATAGTGAAACACTACACTTACACTGGAGGGGATATGCTTCATTGGAATAGTGGTATTTACAGTGCAATTAGAGGGGTCATGCTCCTCAGGTATAGTGGAACCCTATACTTACACTATAGGGATCATGCTCCTCTGGTACAGTGAGACAATACACATACACATGAGATGGCATGCTCATCCGGTATAGTGGGATCCTACACTTGCACTCGAGCATTCATGCTCCTTTGGTATTTGGTGCCTACACTAGAAGGGATACTGCTGCTCTTATACTAGTTGTACCCTGCACTTACACTAGAGGAGATCATGGTCCACTTATAGTTGTGTTATCCCTACACTTACACTAGAGGTGATCATGGTCCACTTATAGTTGTGTTATCCCTACACTTACACTAGAGGAGATCATGGTCCACTTATAGTTGTGTTATCCCTACACTTACACTAGAGGCGATCATGGTCCACTTATAGTTGTGTTATCCCTACACTTACACTAGAGGCGATCATGCACCTCTGTTACATTGTTACACCAGCACGTAAACGAGAAGAGATCAAGTTCCTCTGTTATATTGGTACCCTACACTTACATAAGAGGAGATCATGCTCCTCTGGTATAGTGGTACCCCTCGGTCAAGGCAGCAGAGTCATTAGATTAATTGTGTGATCTAGGATAGAGGGTATAATTGCATTTACATTATAGTTATAGATTATAGGTGACAGTGCTCGTTTGCTACTCTTGTACCATACACTTAGAATAGTTGTGACCATGCTCTAATCATACTAGTGGTGCGCTATACTGCTACTAGAGGTGAAAATACACCTCCTGAACGAATGGCATCCCAACACTTCAACTAGAGTTTCTCGTGCTCCTCTGCTACTCGTGGTTCCTCCACAATTACCCAAGAGGCGGATTGGTCCTCTGCTACTAGTCATAACCTATCCCATCCGGTCAGGGTTTTTTTCCACCTTTAGTCCCATTAGTGTTCCTAGTACATTTTCTCCAGTGATAGTGATTGTTTATATTCCCTCTCCCTATATCCATTTGATTATCTGTTACTGTGATGCTTTTAGTATCTTCTCCCTTCCGGATTCTCAGTCAGGACTTCAGAGGACACCAGCTCTGCCCCTAATTATCGAATACCCTGTTACTGCAATTATCGAATACGCTGTTACTGTAAACGTTCAAAACTGCTCACTCCCCACTCAGACAAGCACCTGCTCCACGTCGCCATATTTAGCATTCAGGTTATCCACCCCACAGTCTGCATCCGTATCCTCACAGATATCTATTGGACAGGAATCGTGTCTGCTGGACCTCCTTCTCTATCTCCAGTTAGCTTCTCTTACCCTGCTGACTAACAGTTACACTCTCGCTTCCTGCACCTGTTCTTTCCTCTGGCGTGTGAGTGCACTCTGGCAAAATCTATGCAAGCAATCTTCCCCCACTCTGAAGTAACAGAATGTCTCTACCTCGCACTCTAGGTCAAAGACTCTGAGCCGGAATGCCACTAGACAGAGATATTGAGTGCAGATTAATTTTTAATTAGATTTTAATTAGATAAGTCTAATTAGAGGGATGGCAGGGCAGCTCAGTCCGGTGGAGGCACATCTGCTGCATGGGGGAATTCCTGAACGCTTCGCATGGCCTAGACAACCATGTGGGCAGGAGGTGTCTCCAGGTTAAACTACTCGAGCTCCACATTTCGGAGCTTGAGCGGTGGCTTGAGTCAATACAGTGCATCCGCGAGACTGGGCCTACAGAGATAGCATGTTTCAGGACGTGGTCACCCCGCAGCTAAAAGCATGCAGGTAGAAGGGAAGTGGGTAACCACCAGACGTAGTAAGAATGCGAGCTGCTAATGTAGGGATCCCGCTGTGAGGCCATCTCGCTTTCCAACCGAAATTCTTTCCTGTGCACTGGTGAGGGCGATGGTGCCTCTGGGGAGTGCAGCCAGAGCCATGTCGAAGGCACCATGGGTTGCTAAGACGCACAGCGGGGTGGGACAAGGAATGAGAGCTGTAGAGGTAGGAGCTTCAATATATAGGAGAAAAGAGAGTTCTTTCTGTGGCCATAGAGTGACTCCAGGATGGTATGGTGCCTTCCTGGTGCCAGGGTCAAGGATGCCACAGAGTGGACACAGGGCATTCTGCGGGGAGAGGGTGAACAGCCAGATTCCGTGGATCAGATCGGGACCAACACCATAGGTAGCAAGAGGGATGAGGTCCTGCAGATAGAAATTAGGGAGCTGGGAGAAAAATTAAAGACTTGGACCTAAAAGGTAGTAATCTCCGGTTACTACTGGTGCCACGTGCTAATGAGTATAAGAATAGAAGGATAGAGAGGATGAACGCGTGACTGGAGAGGTGGTGTAGGAGGGAGAGCTTTAAATTACTGAGGCATTGGGATCGCTTCTGGTGGAGATGAGACCCGTACAAACCGACCGGGTTGCACCACAACAGCACTGGGACCAATATCCTATATCAGGAAGTTTTGCTGGTGTTGTTGCGAAGAGTTTGAACTAGCTTGGCAGGGGGACGGGAACCTGAGAGCAAATTCAATCGGGAAGGAAGTAAAGCTGAAATTGGATAGCAAGAATTTAGAAAGTGAATCTCTAAGACAGAGGAAATAAGGGTTAGTAAATAGTAATCAATGGGGGCTTCCTGTGTTAAATGGTATACACTATGCGAGGAGTATAGTGAATAAGGCGGATGAGTTAAAGCACAGGTAGATACTTAGGAGTGTAACATTATAGCTATTATAGAGACATGACTGAAAAAGTGGCAAGTTTGGTAGCCCAATATTCGTGGTTGCAGGATTTTAACATAAGAAAGAGAGGGAAGTAACAAGGGGGAGGGAGTCGCGGTATTGATTAACAAAACTATCACAGTGGTTAGAAGGGATAATATGTTAGAGGACTCATCAAATACGGCCATATGGGTCGAATTGCAAAATAAAAAAAAGGGTGATCACACTGCTGGGCATGTATTATAGACCTCCAAACAGTGGGAGGGAGATAAAGGAGCAAATACTTCGGCAAATTACTGTGAAGTCCAAAAAGTATAGGGCGGTAATATTATGGGATTGTAACTATCCTTATATTGATCGAGACAAATATAGTGTGAAGGGTGCAGAATTCTTAAAATGCATTCAAGATATCTTTTTTAATTAGTATGTAAGGAGCCAAACACGAGAGGGGGCGGTTTTGCATTTAGTTTTGGGGAATGAAGCTGGGCAGGTGGAAGGGGTATTAGTGGGAGAGCACTCGGGTACCAGTGAACATAATTCAGTCAGATTCAATTAATTATGGATAAGGACAACGATAGATCAGGAATAAAACAACTAAATTGGGGAAAAGCTAACTTTTCTAAGTTGAGGAGTGATTTGGCCACAGTGGATTGGAAACAGCTACTTTTGGGTAAATCGGTGTGGGAACAGTCAATGAGGATATCCGAAGGGCTCAAGCCAAATACGTGGCCTTTAAGTAAAAGGGTCGGAATAACAACTCTAGAGCCCCCTGGATGTCTGGGGACTTACAAGGGAGGATAAAGAAAAAAGGTAAGCTTATGTCATATTGCGATGGTGAACTACAAGAGAATCTTTGGAGGAACATAGAAAGTTCAGAGTTAAAATCAAAAATGATATTAAGAATGCTAAAAGAGGGCATGAACTATTCTTGGCAAGTAAAATTCAGAAAAACCCAAAGATATTCTAGAAATCTATTAAGAGCAAGAGGATAGCTAAAGAAAAGGTAGGGCCTATTCGTGACCATGAGAGTAATCTTTGTGTGGAGGCGGAAGATGTTGGTATGGTTCTTAATGAATACTTTGAATCTGTTTTCACAAAGGAAAGGGGCAATGCAGATACTGCTATCGAGGAGGAGTGTGAAATTCTGAATGAAATAAACATAGTGAGAGAGGAGGTATTCAGGGGTTTAGCAGCTTTGAAAATAGATAAGTTCCAGGTCCGAATGAAATGCATCCCAGGCTGCTGAGCAAAGTAACAGAGAAAATAGCATAGGCCTTGACCATCATTTTCCAGTCCTCTTTGGATGTGAGCATGGTGCTGGAGGACTGCTAATGTGATGGCCTTGTTTAAGAAGGGAGAAAGGGATAGGCCGAGTAATTACAGGCCTGTCAGCCTAACCTCAGTGGTGGGAAAATTATTGGCAAAAGTTCTGAAAGACAGGATAAATCTACATTTAGAAAGCGAAGGATTACTAAGGATAGTCGGCATGGATTTGTTAAGGGAAGAATGTGTTTGACTAACCTGATTGAATTTTTTGATGAGGTGATCAGGAGGGTAGTGCATATGATGTAGTGTATCTGGGCTTTCGTAAAGCTTTTGATAAGATCCCACTTGGTGGACTGATCACGAAGGTTAAAGCCCATGGGATCCAGGACAAAGTTGCAAGTTGTATCCAAAATTGGCTTAGAGGTATGAAGCAAAGGGTAATGGTTGATGGATGTTTTTGTGGCTGGAACATGTTTACAGTGGGGTTGCGCAGTTCTCAATACTTACTTTTTGTGGTATATATCAATGATCTAGATTTGAATATAGGGATTATGATTAAGAAGTTTGCAGATGACACCAAAATTGGCTGTGTGGTTGATAATGAAGAGGAAAGTCATGGGCTGAAGGAGGACATCGAGTCTGGTGGGCAGAACAGTAGCAAATGGAATTTAATTTGGAGAAGTATGAGGTAATACACTTGGGGAGGGCTAATAAGGAAAGAGTATACACATTAAACGGTAAGCCACTTAAAAGTGTAGATGGACAAAAGGACCTGTGCACAGATCCCTAAAATTAGCAGTCCAGGTGGATAAGGTGGTTAAGAATTCATACGGAATGCATGCTTTATTGGCCGAGGCAATGAATACAACATCAGGGAGGGTATGCTTAAATTGTATAATACTCTGGTAAGGCCACAGCTGAAGTACTGTGTGCAGTTCTGGTTGCCGTATTATGGGATTGCACTGCAGATGATGCAGAGAAGATGTACTAGGATGCTACCTGGAATGGAGAATCTTAGCTATGAGGACAGATTGCATAGGCTGGGTATGCTCTCATTGGAACAGAGGAGGCTCAGAGGAGACCTCATTGAGGTGTATAACATTTTGATGGGTCTGAATATAATGGATAGCAAGGGCCCATTTTCCTTGCTGGATGGGTCAATGACGAGAGGACATAGTTTTAAGGTGGTTGGTGGAAGGTTCAGATAGGTTTTGAGGCGAGGCTTCTTCATGCACAGGGCTGTAGGGCTCTGAAAATCACTGCCTGGCAGGGAGGTGGATGCAGAAATGCTCACCACATTTAAAAGATGCTTGGATGGGCACTTCAAGTGCTGTAACATGCAGCATTACGGACCTAGAGCTGATAAGTGGGATTAGACTGGATAACCCTTTGTTGGCTGGTGCAGATATCATGGAACCTCGTGCAGGGAATCGAATATGGTCAGGGTGATCTCCTGGACTAGTTTGGATCGCCTGGATGGGTCAGAGCGGAATTTTCCCAGATTTTGTTCCCGAAAATCTTGGGATTTTTATCGTGTTTTTTTGCATCTCCCAGGAGATCACATGGCTCTGGTTGGGGTGGAGTGTAGAACGTTGCAGTGCAAGGAGTGTTACAGTTGTGTGTGTGTGTGTGTGTGTGTGTGTGTGGTGGGGGGGTGGGGGTGGAGGGTGGACTGGATGGGCCGGATGCTCTTTACCTTGCCACCATTGTTCATTGTTCATACGTTTATATATAGTCTTCATGCCTGCTGACTGAGGGCCGTGCGACTCTTTGTCGGCCAGCACGGACACGATGGCTGAAATGGCCTCCTTCTTTATTGTAGATTTCTATGGTTTTATGTTTCCATGTGTCAATCCGAGGCAGTCCTTCTGTCCATATTTTCCCACATATTGCAGTCCTGACACAGAAACTGCCAAGCCATTTCTAATTTTTACATTCACAAATTTAACATGCTTCTCACTATCCATTCCCTTCCATGCCTATTACTTTAGTAATATTATTTCAGTTACATATATAATACATTTACTTGAAAATTTGATTATATATAGATAATTAGATTTCGCTTGATTTCAGGTTAATTTGTAGTTAATTAACCTTGTTAATTTGTTTGTTAACTTCGGTTTTTCAGATCTTAATTTAATGAATTTCGGAATGCTTTAATGGTAGTATGCTCTATTTAGTTAATCTTAATCCTCCAGATCTGATTGATGAATTAATCAGTGGAATCACATATGCAGCAGTATGGACAGGGCCAGTAATCAGACATGAAAGTGAAAGGACAGTGAGATTAATTTGAAAGGCTGTAGGACGCGGGCAGAATCAGGCACTGTGCAGGAGGAATGGAAGGCAAAGGGGAGAATTATGATTGTGGTAGGTGGGGAGGGAAAGGAGATATCAGAATTCAGGAGCTGGATAGTTGTGGAACCAGGCATGAAATACTGGAAGGAGCTGCACGAAGAAAACGAGAAAAAAGTGCATTTATATAGCTCCTGTTCACGACCTCAACAGGTCCCAAAGCGCTTTACAGCAAATTTAGTACTTCTGAAGTGGAGTCACTGTTGCAATATGGGAAACACGGCAGCCAATTTGCGCACAGCAGGCTCCCACAAACAGCAATATGATAATGAACATATACACTGAATTTGTTTGTAATGTTGATTGAGGGATAAATATTGGCTAGAGCATTGAGGATAATTGCACTGCTGTTGTTCGAAATAATGCCATGGTATCTTTTACATCCAACTGAGAGAGGAGATGGAGCCTCCGTTCAACCTTTCACTTAGCAGACGAAAAGTCTTACATTGCGGGACTCCCTCAACACTGCACATCCATCTGTCACAGAGGGGAGAGGGCTATCCATCATCATCTTCGGCAGTCTTTCCGAATCGAGGAAGACTTGCTTCCACTCTTAGCATGAGTTCTTCGATGGCTGTACAGTCCAATACGAGAGCCACCGTCTCTGTCACAGGTGGGACATATACTCGTTGAAGGAAAGGGTGGGCAGGGAGCCTGGTTTGCCGCACGCTCCTTCTGCTGCCTGCGCTTGATTTCTGCCAACTCTCGGCGACGAAACTCAAGGAGCTCAGTGTCCTCCCGGATGCACTTCCTCCACTTAGGCCGGTCTTTGGCCAAGGACTCCCATGTGTCAGTGGGGATGTCACACTTTATCAGGGAAGCTTTGAGGATGTCCTTGTAACAGTTCCGCTGCCCAACTTTAGCTCATTTGCCACGGACGAGTTCCGAGTAGAGCACTTGCTTTGGGAGTCTCGTGTCTGGCATGTGAACTATGTGGCCTGCCCAGTGGAGCTGATCAAGTGTGGTCAGTGCTTCAATGCTGGGGATGTTGGCCTGGATGAGGACGCTAATGTTGGTGCATCTGTCCTCCCAATGGATCTTGCAGAGACATCGTTGGTGGTATTTCTTCAGCGATTTGAAATGTCTGCTGTATATGGTCCACGTCTCTGAGCCCTACAGGAGGGCGGGTATTACTATGGCCCTGTAGACCATGAGCTTGATGACAGTTTTGAGGGCCTGGTCTTTGATCACTCTTTTCCTCAGGTGGCCGAATGCTGCACTGGTGCACTGAAGGCGGTGTTGGATCTGGTCATCGATGCCTGCTCTTGTTGATAGGTGGCTGAGCTTCCCACTGAGACAGGAATGACAGTTAAGAAGGAGGAAGGGAATCTTACACGGAGGTGTTGGTATATATATTGGTCCAGAAATTACGGTCAGAGACTTCCTGTGGGTGGAAGCCTCCCAGCGAAAATCTTTTTTTGAAAATAAATGCTGGTCCTGGAGGAACATAGACTTGAGGCTGACGTCTCCATTCGCAGTCCAACGTAGAGACCCATGAATTCCAGGGGCGTGTGAGCAGCCTGGGATCACGTGGTCTGGACCCACCTCGGACAATGGCTGTCCCCATTCACAGTAATGGTGAGTTCTGTTTGTGCGAAGATCACCATTTCTATGAATGTGGAAACCCCCCAAAACATATAAACATTTTAAATAAATAAGAAAACATGTCACATATTTAAAATTAATTGAAATTGAATTGAATTAAATGTTTTAGACAGAAACATAATTTTTTGATTTTTTAAATATGTTTTAATAGGCGTAGAAATAACATTACATTAATGGACAGGGTTTTTAATGTAACAATATTGCTAACATTTTATTTTTGTATCTTTTGAAACTCTTACGCAGGTAAAATCAGGCCTTACATTTGCGTTTACCAGGTGTAAGAGCTTGAAGGTCATTCGCTGGGCAAGAGTTGGACAAATATCCCAAATCTCTACTCGCCAAGGCGCTTCGCCCAGAGATGCGTTGGAAATGTTAAAAGACACTTTGACATTTCACAAATGCACACATCGTACGGGCCCGGAGCGACAGGCCAATTACATAGTTTTAATAATTAGTTGTAAGCAAATGCTAATTAAGAAATGCATTTACACGTCAGAGTTGCTGAGTCTCATCAAGAATTGAATCCGCCCAATATTTTTTGAATGAATGAAATGTAAAGTTGAATTGAAAACACCACAAATAAAAGTTAACTGGCCATTATACAAAAAGTTCGCTAATTTACCACACATATTTACAGTCAGTGAAACCTGGAGCTTGATACTCATGGATGTGAACATGCTGATCAAAATCCAGACTGCTACTTATTAACTAGAAACTATCTCCCGGGTTTTATAATCATTACTGCGTTGTTAATAACCATTGGAAAATAACCGATAACCAGCCATGTGACGGGTATTGATGAACTCCACGGCAATGCGGATCAGGTGTGAACAGCTTAACACCGAGATTACCAGAGCTGTGACAGAATGAATTACATTTACAGAGAGCTGGAATCGGGTAAAGAGAACAGTCAATGATCGAAAGGCAGGGTAATTCCAAACATGAACCTGTTAACTCAGGGAGTTCATTGTGCCATTCCCTCGAGTATTTCATCCCAATAAACGAACAGCGATCTTTGTCCCTTGCTATCTCTGCCCTTTTATACTCCGATAATAAACAGCAATGTAATCGACATGTTGACATGGAACTGAATCCGGCTACAGATCCCGGTTTCTCTGTGGGATCGTAAGAACCGCAGATGGAAGAGCTGTGGGGAAATGTAGTCATTGGAACCTCACCAAGAATTCATGACTTTGGTTAAAAGATAACATTTATCACAAGGATTCAAACTGAATGAGAACGTGTGTGATTCAGATCGAGCCCCACACCAGATAACAGGGCGGGGAGGATTTGTACTGATTAGGCTGAAGATCGTGTTTATGACTGTGAGGTGTGTGTGATCTTTACCCTGTGTGTGATCATTGACCTGCAGAATTCACAAAGCAAACTTACCTGGACTTTCTGGAATCAGAATCAGGAGCCGCAGCACAAGGTAAGCAACCGAAATATACTGAGCACCATTATATCCTCTTAATGTAGCAGGACTGATCCATCACCATTTATTTGTGCAGGAGGTCAATGATATTGAATTCTTGAGGGATCAGTATTGGATCAGGTAAAATTTTTACTTTAGGAATTAACTACTTGCCGAAGTGTCATTTAATAGAATAAAACGTACAATTCTAACATCCTGCTGTCGTAAATAGTATTGCAATATACTTCTAGTTTATGAACCGCTTAAGAACAAACGGTTAGAGATCGTGACTTCTCAGCATACAACATATCGTAGCCTCTGCTGTCGCGTTTTATGGCCTTTTACAATAAGGTGCCTCTTGTGCAAGTGATATCCCTACACTTACATGCGAGAAGTTCATGCACCTTTGGTATAGTGGTAACCTACACTTACACTAGAGGGAATCATGTTCTTCTGGTGCCAGTGTTACACTACGCTAATACGAGAGGGGATCATGCTCCTCTGGCACATTGGTACACGACACTTACATGAGAGGAATTCATGCTCCACATGTACGAATGTTACCCCTACACTTACACTAGAGGGGATCATGTCCCTCTGCTATAGAGGTACCCCTACACTTACAATAAAAGGGGATCATGCTGCTCCTGAACCAGTGGTACACTACACTTACACTAATGGTGATCATAAAACTCTTGTCCTATTGGTACCCTACACTTAACCTAGATGTTATTATCGTCCACTTGATGCTATCAGGCTTCTCTGGTGTAGAGAAATCATACAAATACACTGGGGAAGATCATGTTGCTCTGGTTAAGTGGCGCCATACACTTACGCCAGAGGGGATCATGCTCCTTTGGTACCACTGGTACCCTGCACTTAAACTAGAGGTGATCATGCACCTCAATAGAGTGGGCCCTTACATTTACACCAAATGTGATCATGTTCCTCTTGCATAATGATACCCTAAACTTACACTAGAAGGCATTATGCTCCTCTGGTGTAGTTCTACCCTACACTTATACTGGAGGGATCATGCTCCTCTTATGCTACTGGTACCCATACACACACTATCGGCAGAAATTCAGGCCTCTCGGGCCTGTACAATGTTTCTACGCACGCAGGAAGGCATCGGAAAACCGGTTTTCAGCACGCAATGTGCAGGCGCTGAAACCCGTTTTTTCCGACCTGTTAAGCTGGAGCTGGACCTTGAAAGATCATCCACAGATCGGGAGTGAGGACATTTGCTTGGGCAATATTGCAGAATTTACGCATATCTTGCCCAGCAAATGTCCTCGAAATTGTGATAAAATTAATGATCTCATAGTAAAGAATCCTTTATGGAAGACTGATCACAGCTAGTTAGAATTTTAATTTCAGTTTGAGGGTGAGAAACTTGCATCTCAAACTAGTGTGCTGAACTTAAATAAAGGCAATTACAAAGGTGTGAGGACAGAGTTGGATAATGTAGACCGGGAAATTGAGTAAAAGATAAGATAGTATTTAAGCACTGGTAGACATTTAAGGAGGTATTTGATAACTCTCAGCAAAGATATATTCTAGTGAGAATGAAAGGCTCTAAGAGAAGGATGATCCATCCGCGGTTAACTAAGGAAGTTAAGGATGGTAACAAATTGTAAACAAAGGCATACAATGTTTCGAAGATTAGTGGTAGTCCAGAAGATTGGGAAATTTTTCGAAACCAGGAAAGAATGACTAAAAAAAAATAGAGAGAAGATAGATTATAAAAGTAAACTAGAAAAAGTATAAAATCAGACAGCAAGAGTGTCAGACATTTAAGGTATATAAAAAGGAAGAGAGTAGCTAAAGTGAATGTTGGTCCCTTAGAGGAGGATACTGCGGAATTAATAATGTGAAACAGGGTAATGGCAGACTTTGAGTAAATATTTTGTATCAGTCTTCACGGGAGAAGATACTAAAAACATCCCATTAATTGATAATCAAGGGGCTATTGGGAGGCAAAACTTAAAACAATCGCTATCACTAAAGAAAAAGTACTCGGAAAACTAATGGGAATAAAGGCGAACAAGTCCCGTGGACCTGATGGTCTGCATCCCAGGGTCTTAAAAGACATGGCTGCAGAGATAGTGGATGCATTGCTTGTAATCTCGCAATTTCCCTGGATACTGGAGAGGTCCCAGTGGATTGGAAAATAACAAATGTAACTCATCTGTTTAAGAAAGAAGGGAGACAGAAAGCAGGAAACTATAGAGCAGTTAGCCTAACCTCTGTCATTTGGAAAATGCTGGAGTCCATTATTAAGGAAGTAGAAGTAGGACATTTAGAAAATCATAATAAAGTCAAGCAGAGTCTGCATGTCTTTATGAAAGGGAACTCATTTTTAACAATTCGCTCGTGTTCTTTGAGGATGTAACACGCAGGGTGGATAAAGGAGAACGAGTCGATGTAGTGTATGTGGATTTCCAGAAGGCATTCGATAAGGTGCCACATAAACGGTTACTGCACAAGATAAAAGTTCATTGTGTTGGGGGTAATATTTCAGCATGGATAGATGATTGACTTGATAACAGAGAGCCGAGAGTTGGGATACATTGGTCATTTTCAGCGTGGCAAACAATATAAATAATGGGGTGCAACAGGGATCAGTTTTGGGAGCTCAACTACTTACATTTATATTAATGACTTGAATGAAGAGACCTTGTGTAATGTACCCAAATTTAATGATGTTAGGTGGGAAAGCAAGTTGTGAAGAGGATAAAAAGAATCTGCAAAGGGATATAGACAGGGGAAATGAATGGCAAAACTTTTCCAGATGAAGCATAATGTGTGAACATGTGAGGTTATCCACTTTGATAGGAAAAACTGAAAAGCAAATTATAATTTAAGAGGAGAGAAATTACAAAATGCTGCTATACAGTGGGATCTAGTGGTTCTTGTACAAGAAACACAAAAAAGTTAGCATGCAGGTACAGCATTAATTAGGAAGGCAAATGGAGTGTTGGTCTTTTTTGCAAGGGGAATGGTGTATAAGTGTAGAGATGTATTGCTATATATGAACAGGGTGTTTGTGAGAGCACACCTGAAGTACTGCGTGCAGTTTTGCTCTTCTTATTTAAGGAGGGATATTCTTGCATTGGACGTTGTTCAGAGAAGGCTCAGTAGCTTGATTCCTGAGATGAAGTGGTTGTCTTATGAAGAAAGATTGAGCAGGTTGGGCCTATACACATTGGAGATTAGAAGAATGAGAAATGATCTTATTGAAATGTATAAGATTATGAGGGGCGTGACAGGGTAGTTGCAGAAAGACTGTTTCCCATCGTGGGGGAATCTAGGAGGCATGGGTCAGAATAAGGGGTCGCAGATTTAAAAGGGAGATGAGGAGGTATTTCGTCGATCAGAAAGTCGTGAATCTTTGAAATTCTCTATCCCAGACAGCTGTGGTGGCTGGATCAATGAATATATTTAAGAAAGAAAGTGATACACTTTTGAATGTTAAGTGAGTCAAGGGTTATGGGGAACGGTCAGGCAAGTGGAGTTGATTCCAAGATCAGATCAGCCATGATTTTATTGAATGGCAGAGAAGGCTCGAGCGGCCAAATGGCCGACACCTACTTCTATTTCTTATGCACTTATGTTTTTATCTTCTTATGTCGAGGGGATCATGCTCCTTTGGTATAGTGGTACCATATACTTACATCAGATGGGATCATGCTCTTCTTATACTAGTGGTACCCTTCTATTACACTAGAGGTTATCATGCTCCACTTCTACTAGAGGTACCTCTACACTTACACCGGATGGGATCTTGCTCCTCTGGTATAGCTTTACCGTACACGTGTACTAGAGTAGGTCATGCACCTCTTCAACTACTGGTATCCTACAATTACACAAGAGAGGATCTTATTTCTCTGCTACCAGTGGTACCTCAACAGTTACACTAGAGGTGTCATGCTCCCCTTGTATAGTGAAACACTACACTTACACTGAAGGGGATATGCTTCGTTGGAATAGTGGCATTTACAGTGGAACTAGAGGGGTCATGCTCCTCAGGTATAGTGGAACCCTATACTTACACTATAGGGATCATGCTCCTCTGGTACAGTGAGACAATACACATACACATGAAATGGCATGCTCATCCGGTATAGTGGGATCCTATACTTGCACTCGAGCATTCATGCTCCTTTGGTATTGTGGTACCTACATTTACACTAGAAGGGATACTGCAGCTCTTATACTAGTTGTACCCTGCACTTACACTAGAGGAGATCATGGTCCACTTATAGTTGTGTTATCCCTACACTTACACTAGAGGCGATCATGCATCTCTGTTACATTGTTACACCAGCACGTAAACGAGAAGAGATCAAGTTCCTCTGTTATATTGGTACCCTACACTTACATAAGAGGAGATCATGCTCATCTGGTATAGTGGTACCCCTCGGTCAAGGCAGCAGAGTCATTAGATTAATTGTGTGATTTAGGATAGAGGGTATAATTGCATTTACATTATAGTTATAGATTATAGGTGACAGTGCTCGTTTGCTACTCTTGTACCATACACTTAGAATGGTTGTGACCATGCTCTAATCATACTAGTGGTGCGCTATACTGCTACTAGAGGTGAAAATACACCTCCTGAACGAATGGCTTCCCAACACTTCAACTAGAGTTTCTCGTGCTCCTCTGCTACTCGTGGTTCCTCCACAATTACCCAAGAGGCGGATTGGTCCTCTGCTACTAGTCATAACCTATCCCATCAGGTCAGGGTTTTTTTCCACCTTTAGTCCCATTAGTTTTCCTAGTACATTTTCTCCAGTGATAGTGATTGTTTATATTCCCTCTCCCTATATCCATTTGATTATCTGTTACTGTGATGCTTTTAGTATCTTCTCCCTCCGGATTCTCAGTCAGGACTTCAGAGGACACCAGCTCTGCCCCTAATTATCGAATACCCTGTTACTGCAATTATCGAATACGCTGTTACTGTAAACGTTCAAAACTGCTCACTCCCCACTCAGACAAGCACCTGCTCCACGTCGCCATATTTAGCATTTAGGTTATCCACCCCACAGTCTGCATCCGTATCTTCACAGATATCTATTGGACAGGAATCGTGTCTGCTGGACCTCCTTCTCTATCTCCAGTTAGCTTCTCTTACCCTGCTGACTAACAGTTACACTCTCGCTTCCTGCACCTGTTCTTTCCTCTGGCGTGTGAGTGCACTCTGGCAAAATCTATGCAAGCAATCTTCCCCCACTCTGAAGTAACAGAATGTCTCTACCTCGCACACTAGCTCAAAGACTCTGAGCCGGAATGCCACTAGACCGAGATATTGAGTGCAGATTAATTTTTAATTAGATTTTAATTAGATAAGTCTAATTAGAGGGATGGCAGGGCAGCTCAGTCCGGTGGAGGCACATCTGCTGCATGTGGGAATTCCTGCACGCTTCGCACGGCCTAGACAACCATGTGTGCAGGAGGTGTCTCCAGGTTAAACTACTCGAGCTCCACATTTCGGAGCTTGAGCGGCGGCTTGAGTCAATACAGTGCATCCGCGAGACTGGGCCTACAGAGATAGCATGTTTCAGGACGTGGTCACCCCGCAGCTAAAAGCATGCAGGTAGAAGGGAAGTGGGTAACCACCAGACGTAGTAAGAATGCGAGCTGCTAATGTAGGGATCCCGTTGTGAGGCCATCTCGCTTTCCAACCGAAATTCTTTCCTGTGCACTGGTGAGGGCGATGGTGCCTCTGGGGAGTGCAGCCAGAGCCATGTCGAAGGCACCATGGGTTGCCAAGCCGCACAGCGGGGAGGGACAAGGAATGAGAGCTGTAGTGGTAGGAGCTTCAATATATAGGAGAACAGAGAGTTCTTTCTGTGGCCGTAGAGTGACTCCAGGATGGTATGGTGCCTTCCTGGTGCCAGGGTCAAGAATGCCACAGAGTGGACACAGGGCATTCTGCGGGGAGAGGGTGAACAGCCAGATTCCGTGGACTAGATCGGGACCAACACCATAGGTAGCAAGAGGGATGAGGTCCTGCAGCTAGAAATTAGGGAGCTGGGAGAAAAATTAAAGACTTGGACCTAAAAGGTAGTAATCTCCGGTTACTACTGGTGCCACGTGCTAATGAGTATAAGAATAGAAGGATAGAGAGGATGAACGCGTGACTGGAGAGGTGGTGTAGGAGGGAGAGCTTTAAATTACTGAGGCATTGGGATCGCTTCTGGTGGAGATGAGACCCGTACAAACCGACCGGGTTGCACCACAACAGCACTGGGACCAATATCCTATATCAGGAAGTTTTGCTGGTGTTGTTGCAAAGAGTTTGAACTAGCTTGGCAGGGGGATGGGAACCTGAGAGCAAATTCAATCGGGAAGGAAGTAAAGCTGAAATTGGATAGCAAGAATTTAGAAAGTGAATCTCTAAGACAGAGGAAATAAGGGTTAGTAAATAGTAATCAATGGGGGCTTCCTGTGTTAAATGGTATACACTATGCGAGGAGTATAGTGAATAAGGCGGATGAGCTAAAGCACAGGTAGATACTTAGGAGTGTAACATTATAGCTATTATAGAGACATGACTGAAAGAGCGGCAAGTTTGGTAGCCCAATATTCGTGGTTGCAGGATTTTAACATAAGAAAGAGAGGGAAGTAACAAGGGGGAGGGAGTCGCGGTATTGATTAACAAAACTATCACAGTGGTTAGAAGGGATAATATGTTAGAGGACTCATCAAATACGGCCATATTGGTCGAATTGCAAAATAAAAAAAAGGGTGATCACACTGCTGGGCATGTATTATAGACCTCCAAACAGTGGGAGGGAGATAAAGGAGCAAATACTTCGGCAAACTACTGTGAAGTCCAAAAAGTATAGGGCGGTAATAGTATGGGATTGCAACTATCCTTATATTGATCGAGACAAATATAGTGTGAAGGGTGCAGAATTCTTAAAATGCATTCAAGATAACTTTTTAAATTAGTATGTAAGGAGCCAAACACGAGAGGGGGCGGTTTTGCATTTAGTTTTGGGGAATGAAGCTGGGCAGGTGGAAGGGGTATTAGTGGGAGAGCACTCGGGTACCAGTGAACATAATTCAGTCAGATTCAATTAATTATGGATAAGGACAAGGATAGATCAGGAATAAAACAACTAAATTGGGGAAAAGCTAACTTTTCTAAGTTGAGGAGTGATTTGGCCACAGTGGATTGGAAACAGCTACTTTTGGGTAAATCGGTGTGGGAACAGTCAATGAGGATATCCGAAGGGCTCAAGCCAAATACGTGGCCTTTAAGTAAAAGGGTCGGAATAACAACTCTAGAGCCCCCTGGATGTCTGGGGACTTACAAGGGAGGATAAAGAAAAAAGGTAAGCTTATGTCATATACCGATGGTGAACTACACGAGAATCTTTGGAGGAACATAGAAAGTTCAGAGTTAAAATCAAAAATGATATTAAGAATGCTAAAAGAGGGCATGAACTATTCTTGGCAGTAAAATTCAGAAAAACCCAAAGATATTCTAGAAATCTATTAAGAGCAAGAGGATAGCTAAAGAAAAGGTAGGGCCTATTAGTGACCATGAGAGTAATCTTTGTGTGGAGGCGGAAGATGTTGGTATGGTTCTTAATGAATACTTTGAATCTGTTTTCACAAAGGAAAGGGGCAATGCAGATACTGCTATCGAGGAGGAGTGTGAAATTCTGAATGAAATAAACATAGTGAGAGAGGAGGTATTCAGGGGTTTAGCAGCTTTGAAAATAGATAAGTTCCAGGTCCGAATGAAATGCATCCCAGGCTGCTGAGCAAAGTAACAGAGAAAATAGCATAGGCCTTGACCATCATTTTCCAGTCCTCTTTGGATGTGAGCATGGTGCTGGAGGACTGCTAATGTGATGGCCTTGTTTAAGAAGGGAGAAAGGGATAGGCCGAGTAATTACAGGCCTGTCAGCCTAACCTCAGTGGTGGGAAAATTATTGGCAAAAGTTCTGAAAGACAGGATAAATCTACATTTAGAAAGCGAAGGATTACTAAGGATAGTCGGCATGGATTTGTTAAGGGAAGAATGTGTTTGATTAACCTGATTGAATTTTTTGATGAGGTGATCAGGAGGGTAGTGCATATGATGTAGTGTATCTGGGCTTTCGTAAAGCTTTTGATAAGATCCCACTTGGTGGACTGATCACGAAGGTTAAAGCCCATGGGATCCAGGACAAAGTTGCAAGTTGTATCCAAAATTGGCTTAGAGGTATGAAGCAAAGGGTAATGGTTGATGGATGTTTTTGTGGCTGGAACATGTTTACAGTGGGGTTGCGCAGTTCTCAATACTTACTTTTTGTGGTATATATCAATGATCTAGATTTGAATATAGGGATTATGATTAAGAAGTTTGCAGATGACACCAAAATTGGCTGTGTGGTTGATAATGAAGAGGAAAGTCATGGGCTGAAGGAGGACATCGGGTCTGGTGGGCAGAACAGTAGCAAATGGAATTTAATTTGGAGAAGTATGAGGTAATACACTTGGGGAGGGCTAATAAGGAAAGAGTATACACATTAAACGGTAAGCCACTTAAAAGTGTAGATGGACAAAAGGACCTGTGCACAGATCCCTAAAATTAGCAGTCCAGGTGGATAAGGTGGTTAAGAATTCATACGGAATGCATGCCTTTATTGGCCGAGGCAATGAATACAACATCAGGGAGGGTATGCTTAAATTGTATAATACTCTGGTAAGGCCACAGCTGAAGTACTGTGTGCAGTTCTGGTTGCCGTATTATGGGATTGCACTGTAGATGATGCAGAGAAGATGTACTAGGATGCTACCTGGAATGGAGAATCTTAGCTATGAGGACAGATTGGATAGGCTGGGTATGCTCTCATTGGAACAGAGGAGGCTCAGAGGAGACCTCATTGAGGTGTATAACATTTTGATGGGTCTGAATATAATGGATAGCAAGGGCCCATTTTCCTTGCTGGATGGGTCAATGACGAGAGGACATAGTTTTAAGGTGGTTGGTGGCAGGTTCAGATAGGTTTTGAGGCGAGGCTTCTTCATGCACAGTGCTGTAGGGCTCTGAAAATCACTGCCTGGCAGGGAGGTGGATGCAGAAATGCTCACCACATTTAAAAGATGCTTGGATGGGCAATTCAAGTGCTGTAACTTGCAGCATTACGGACCTAGAGCTGATAAGTGGGATTAGACTGGATAACCCTTTGTTGGCTGGTGCAGATATCATGGCACCTCGTGCAGGGAATCGAATATGGTCAGGGTGATCTCCTGGACTAGTTTGGATCGCCTGGATGGGTCAGAGCGGAATTTTCCCAGATTTTGTTCCCGAAAATCTTGGGATTTTTATCGTGTTTTTTTGCATCTCCCAGGAGATCACATGGCTCTGGTTGGGGTGGAGTGTAGAACGTTGCAGTGCAAGGAGTGTTACAGTTGTGTGTGTGTGTGTGTGTGTGTGTGTGTGTGTGGTGATGGTGGGGGGGTGGTGATGGAGGGTGGACTGGATGCTCTTTACCTTGCCACCATTGTTCATTGTTCATACGTTTATATATAGCCTTCAGGGCTGCTGACTGAGGGCCTTGCGACTCTTTGTCGGCCAGCACGGACACGATGGCTGAAATGGCCTCCTTCTGTATTGTAGATTTCTATGGTTTTATGTTTCCATGTGTCAATCCGAGGCAGTCCTTCTGTCCATATATTCCCACATATTGCAGTCCTGACACAGAAACTGCCAAGCCATTTCTAATTTTTATATTCACAAATTTAACATGCTTCTCACTATCCATTCCCTTCCATGCCTATTACTTTAGTAATATTATTTTAGTTACATATATAATACATTTACTTGAAAATTTGATTATATATAGATAATTAGATTTCGCTTGATTTCAGGTTAATTTGTAGTTAATTAACCTTGTTAATTTGTTTGTTAACTTCGGTTTATCAGATCTTAATTTAATGAATTTCGGAATGCTTTAATGTTAGTATGCTCTATTTAGTTAATCTTAATCCTCCAGATCTGATTGATGAATTAATCAGTGGAATCACATAAGCAGCAGTAAGAACAGGGCCAGTAATCAGACATGAAAGGGAAAGGACAGTGAGATTAATTTGAAAGGCTGTAGGACGCGGGCAGAATCAGGCACTGTGCAGGAGGAATGGAAGGCAAAGGGGAGAATTATGATTGTGGTCGGTGGGGAGGGAAAGGAGATATCAGAATTCAGGAGCTGGATAGTTGTGGAACCAGGCATGAAATACTGGAAGAAGCTGCACGAAGAAAACGAGAAAAAAGTGCATTTATATAGCGCCCGTTCATGATCTCAACAGGTCCCAAAGCGCTTTACAGCAAATTTAGTACTTCTGAAGTGGAGTCACTGTTGCAATATGGGAAACACGGCAGCCAATTTGCGCACAGCAGGCTCCCACAAACAGCAATATGATAATGAACATATACACTGAATTTGTTTGTAATGTTGATTGAGGGATAAATATTGGCTAGAGCATTGAGGATAATTGCACTGCTGTTGTTCGAAATAATGCCATGGTATCTTTTACATCCAACTGAGAGAGGAGATGGAGCCTCCGTTCAACCTTTCACTTAGCAGACGAAAAGTCTTACATTGTTGGACTCCCTCAACACTGCACATCCATCTGTCACAGAGGGGAGAGGGCTATCCATCATCATCTTCGGCAGTCTTTCCGAATCGAGGAAGACTTGCTTCCACTCTTAGCATGAGTTCTTCAATGGCTGTACAGTCCAATACGAGAGCCACAGTCTCTGTCACAGGTGGGACATATACTCGTTGAAGGAAAGGGTGGACAGGGAGCCTGGTTTGCCGCACGCTCCTTCTGCTGCCTGCGCTTGATTTCTGCAAGCTCTCGGCGACGAAACTCAAGGAGCTCAGTGTCCTCCCGGATGCACTTCCTCCACTTAGGCCGGTCTTTGGCCAAGGACTCCCATGTGTCAGTGGGGATGTCACACTTTATCAGGGAAGCTTTGAGGATATACTTGTAACAGTTCCGCTGCCCAACTTTGGCTCGTTTGCCATGGACGAGTTCCGAGTAGAGCGCTTGCTTTGGGAGTCTCGTGTCTGGCATGTGAACTATGTGGCCTGCCCAGCGGAGCTGATCAAGTGTGGTCAGTGCTTCAATGCTGGGGATGTTGGCCTGGATGAGGACGCTAATGTTGGTGCATCTGTCCTCCCAATGGATCTTGCAGAGACATCGTTGGTGGTATTTCTTCAGCGACTTGAAATGTCTGCTGTATATGGTCCACGTCTCTGAGCCCAACAGGAGGGCGGGTATTACTATGGCCCTGTAGACCATGAGCTTGATGACAGTTTTGAGGGCCTGGTCTTTGATCACTCTTTTCCTCAGGTGGCCGAATGCTGCACTGGTGCACTGAAGGCGGTGTTGGATCTGGTCATCGATGCCTGCTCTTGTTGATAGGTGGCTGAGCTTCCCACTGAGACAGGAATGACAGTTAAGAAGGAGGAAGGGGAATCTTACACGGAGGTGTTGGTATAAATATTGGTCCAGAAATTACGGTCAGAGACTTCCTGTGGGTGGAAGCCTCCCAGCGAAAATCTTTTTATGAAAATAAATGCTGGTCCTGGAGGAACATAGACTTGAGGCTGACGTCTCCATTCGCAGTCCAACGTAGAGACCCACGAATTCCAGGGGCGTGTGAGCAGCCTGGGATCACGTGGTCTGGACCCACCTCGGACAATGGCTATCCCGATTCACAGTAATGGTGAGTTCTGTTTGTGCGAAGATCACCATTTCTATGAATGGGGAAACCCCCCAAAACATATTAACATTTTAAATAAATAAGAAAACATGTCACATATTTAAAATTAATTGAAATTGAATTGAATTAAATGTTTTAGACAGAAACATAATTTTTTGATTTTTTAAATATGTTTTAATAGGCGTAGAAATAACATTACATTAATGGACAGGGTTTTTAATGTAACAATATTGCTAACATTTTATTTTTGTATCTTTTGAAACTCTTACGCAGGTAAAATCAGGCCTTACATTTGCTTTTACCAGGTGTAAGAGCTTGAAGGTCATTCGCTGGGCAAGAGTTGGGCAAATATCCCAAATCTCTACCCGCCAAGGCGCTTCGCCCAGAGATGCGTTGGAAATGTTAAAAGACACTTTGACATTTCACAAATGCACACATCGTACGGGCCCGGAGCGACAGGCCAATTACATAGTTTTAATAATTAGATTGTAAGCAAATGCTAATTAAGAAATGCATTTACACGTCAGAGTTGCTGAGTCTCATCAAGAATTGAATCCGCCCAATATTTTTTGAATGAATGAAATGTAAAGTTGAATTGAAAACACCACAAATAAAAGTTAACTGGCCATTATACAAAACGTTCGCTAATTTACCGCACACATTTACAGTCAGTGAAACCCGGAGCTTGATACTCATGGATGTGAACATGCTGATCAAAATCCAGACTGCAACTTATTAACTAGAAACTATCTCCCGGGTTTTATAATCATTACTGCGTTGTTAATAACCAGTGGAAAATAACCGATAACCAGCCATGTGACGGGTATTGATGAACTCCACGGCAATGCGGATCAGGTGTGAACAGCTTAACCCCGAGATTACTAGAGCTGTGACAGAATGAAATACATTTACAGAGAGCTGGAATCGGGTAAAGAGAACAGTCAATGATCGAAAGGCAGGGTAATTCCAAACATGAACGTGTTAACTCAGGGAGTTCATTGTGCCCTTCTCTCGAGTATTTCATCCCAATAAACGAACAGCGATCTTTGTCCCTTGCTTTCTCTGCCCTTTTATACTCTGATAATAAACAGCAATGTAATCGACATGTTGACATGGAACTGAATCCGGCTACACATCCCGGTTTCTCTGTGGGATCGTGAGAACCGCAGATGGAAGAGCTGTGGGGGAATGTAGTCATTGGAAACTCACCAAGAATTCATGACTTTGGTTAAAAGATAACATTTATCACAAGAATTCAAACTGAATGAGAACGTGTGTGATTCAGATCGAGCCCCACACCAGATAACAGGGCGGGGAGGGTTTGTACTGATTAGGCTGAAGATCGTGTTTATGACTGTGAGGTGTATGTGATCTTTACCCTGTGTGTGATCATTGACCTGCAGAATTCACAAAGCAAACTTACCTGGACTTTCTGGAATCAGAATCAGGAGCCGCAGCACAAGGTAAGCAACCGAAATATACTGAGCACCATTATATCCTCTTAATGTAGCAGAACTGATCCATCACCATTTATTTGTGCAGGAGGTCAATGATATTGAATTCTTGAGGGATCAGTATTGGATCAGGTAGAAGTTTTACTTTAGGACTTAACTACTTTCCGAAGTGTCATTTAATAGAATAAAACGTACAATTCTAACATCCTGCTGTCGTAAATAGTATTGCAATATACTTCTAGTTTATGAACCGCTTAAGAACAAACGGTGAGAGATCGTGACTTCTCAGCATACAACATATCGTAGCCACTGCTGTAGCGTTTTATGGCCTTTTACAATAAGGTGCCTCTTGTGCAAGTGATATCCCTACACTTACATGCGAGAAGTTTATGCTCCTTTGCTATAGTGGTACCTTACACTTACACTAGAGGGAATCATGCTCCTCTGGTGCCAGTGTTACACTACGCTAATACGAGAGGGGATCATGCTCCTCTGGCACATTGGTACACGACACTTACATTAGGGGAATTCATGCTCCACATGTACGAATGTTACCCCTACACTTACACTAGAGAGGATCATGTCCCTCTGGTATAGAGGTATCCCTACACTTACACTTAAGGGGATCATGCTGCTCCTGAACCAGTGGTACCCTACACTTACACTAATAGTGATCATGTACCTCTTGTCCTATTGGTACCCTACACTTAACCTAGATGTTGTTATCGTCCATTTGATGCTATTAGGCTTCTCTGGTATAGAGAAATCATACATTTCACTAGGGGAGGGCATGCTGCTCTGGTTAAGTGGTGCCATACACTTACGCTGGAGGGGATCATGCTCCTCTGGTACCACTGGTACCCTGCACTTAAACTAGAGGTGATCATGCTCCTCAATAGAATGGGTCTTTACATTTACACAAGATGTGATCATGTTCCTCTTGCATAATGATACCCTAAACTTACACTAGAGGGCATTATGCTCCTCTGGTATAGTTCTACCCTGCACTTATACTGGAGGGATCATGCTCTTCTTATACTACTGTTACCCATACCCACACTATCGTCAGAACTCCCGCCCTCTTGGGCCTGTACAACGTTTTCTACGGACGCAGGAAGGCATCGGAAAAGCTGGTTTTCAGCACGCAATGAGCTTGACAGATCATCCGCAGATCGGGAGTGAGGACATTTGCTTGGGCAAGATTGCCCAGCAAATGTTCTCAAAATTGTGATAAAATTAATGACCTCATAGTAAAGAATCCTTTATGGAAGACTGATCATAACTAGTTAGAATTTTAATTTCAGTTTGAGGGTGAGAAACTTGCGTCTCAAACTAGTGTGCTGAACTTAAATAAAGGCAATTGCAAAGGTATGAGGACAGAGTTGGATAATGTAGACTGGGAAATTGAGTAAAAGATAAGATAGTATTTAAGCAGTGGCAGACATTTAAGGAGGTATTTGATAACTCTCAGCAAAGATATATTCCAGTGAGAATGAAAAGCTCTAAGAGAAGGATGATCCATCCGCGGTTAACTAAGGAAGTTAAGGATAGTAACAAATTGTAAACAGAGGCATACAATGTTGCGAAGATTAGTGATAGGCCAGAAGTTTGGGAATTTTTTCGAAACCAGGAAAGAATGACTAAAAAAAAATAGAGAGAAGATAGATTATAAAAGTAAACGAGAAAAAATATAAAATCAGACAGTAAGAGTGGCAGACATTTAAGGTATATAAAAAGGAAGAGAGTAGCTAAAGTGAACGTTGGTCCCTTAGAGGAGGATACTGCGGAATTAATAATGTGAAACAGGGTAATGGCAGACTTTGAGTAAATATTTTGTATCAGTCTTCACGGGAGAAGACACTAAAAACATCCCATTAATTGATAATCAAGGGGCTATTGGGAGGCAAAACTTAAAACAATCGCTATCACTAAAGAAAAAGTACTTAGAAAACTAATGGGAATAAAGGCGAACAAGTCCAGTGGACCTGATAGTCTGCATCCCAGGGTCTTAAAAGACGTGGCTGCAGAGATAGTGGATGCATTGCTTGTAATCTCGCAATTACCCTGGATACTGGAGAGGTCCGAGTGGATTGGAAAACAACAAATGTAACTCATCTGTTTAAGAAAGAAGGGAGACAGAAAGCAGGAAACTATATAACAGTTAGCCTAACCTCTGTCATTTGGAAAATGCTGGAGTCCATTATTAAGGAAGTAGAAGTAGGACATTTAGAAAATTATAATAAATTCAAGCAGAGTCTGCATGTCTTTATGAAAGGGAAATCAGTTTTAACAATTCGCTCGTGTTCTTTGAGGATGTAACACGCAGGGTGGATAAAGGAGAACGAGTAGATGTAGTGTATGTGGATTTCCAGAATGCATTCGATAAGGTGCCACATAAAAGGTTACTGCACAAGATAACATTTCATTGTGTTTGGGGTAATATATAAGTATGGATAGATGATTGGCTAGATAACAGAAAGCCAAGAGTTGGGATAAATTGGTCATTTTCAGCTTGGCAAACAGTATAAATAATGGGGTGCAACAGGGATCAGTGTTGGGAGCTCAGCTACTTACATCTATATTAATGACTTGAATGAAGAGACCTTGTGTAATGTACCCAAATTTAATGATGTTAGGTGGGAAAGCAAGTTGTGAAGAGGATACAAAGTATCTGCAAAGGGATATAGACAGGGTAAATGAATAGGCAACAATTTTCCAGATGAAGTATTACCTTGATCTTATTGAATGGTGGAGAATGCTCGAGGGGACAAATGGCCTATGCCTACTCTATTCCTTATGCACTTATGCTTTTATCTTCTTATGTAGAGGGGATCATGCACCTTTGGAATAGTGGAGCATATACTTACATTAGAGGGGATCACGCTCTTCTTATACTAGTGGTATCTTTCTCTTACACGAGAGATTACCATGCTCCACTTATACTCGTGGTACCCCTACACTTACACTAGATGGAATCTTGCTCCTCTGTTATAGCATTACCGTACATGTATACTAGAGCGGGCCATGCTCCTCTTCAACCAATGGTATCCTACAATTACACAAGAGGGGATCATGTTCCCCTGCTACAGTGCTACTTCAACAGTTACACTAGAGGGGCCATGCTCCCCTTGTATAGTGGGACCCTACACTTACACTCGATGGGATATGCTTCGCTGGAATAGTGGTATTTACAATGAGATTAGAGGGGTCATGCTCTCAGGTATAGTGGAACACTGTACTTACACTATAGGGATCATCCTCCTCTGGTATAGTGAGACAATACACATACGCATGAGATGGCATGCTCCTCTGGTATAGTGAGACAATACACATACACATGAGATGGCCTGCTTCTCTGATATAGTGATAACCTGACACTTAAACCAGAGAGGTCATGCTCCTCCGGTATAGTGTGACCCTACACTTGCACTGGAGCATTCATGCTCCTTTGGTATAGTGGTACCTACATTTACACGAGAGGGGTTACTGCTGCTCGTATATTAGTTGTACCCTACAATTACACTAGAGGTGATCATGCTCCACTTATAGTTGTGTTATCCCTGCACTTACACTAGAGGGGATCATGCACCTCTGTTATATTGTTACACCTACATGTACGGTAGAAGAAATCAAGTTCCTCTGTTATAGTTGGACCCTACACTTACATGAGAGGGGATCATGCTCCTCTTGTATAGTAGTACCCCTCGGTCAAGGCAGTAGAGTCCTTAGATTAATTGTGTGAGGCTAGGATTGCATTTACAACGAGGGATGTGAGGCTGTGGAATGCATTCTCAAAGTTAATGATTATAGCAGAGAAGACATCATCATTTAAGAAGACGTTACATCGCTAGTTGAAGGAATAAAAGGCTTTGGGAATGGGTCTGGTTCACAGGATTAGGGCTACCGCTATTGTGGAAAATATATACCAACATGCACTGGTTGTGCTCAACAGCTTGTTTCTGTGTTGTAATGTCCATTTCATGCTATTTAACTTCCTTCTCACATCCCGTGTTCCATAATTCTGCAAAATAATTAGCAAGACTGCCAAGCGAATGGGCAGTTGACTGAAAGGACAGCAGGATGCATATAGGAATGGTGATGGTTGAATTGTGGTCTTAGACTATGTGAAATGGTGTTTCAGACTTACCGGGATAAGAATTCGTTTAGTCACTCTGTGTGAAATAAAAAATGCATTAGTGATTTTTTTTTGAAGATGGAAGATCCCATTATAAATGGTGACATTGACGATTACAGTGGAGATACCACAAAAAGTGCCTGCATGATTAAGATGTGTGTGTGTGTATGTGTGTTGTGTGTGTATGTGTTTGAGTGTGTCTATGTGTATGTGGGTGTGTTCATGTAAACGTGGTTATTTCTTGTGTGTGATGTGTGTGTATGTGTTACACGTTTTTGTGTTTATATGCATATGTGTGTTTTATGTGTAGTGTGTTTGTGCGTCGTGTGTGCTTGTATGTGAAAATCGTGGTGTATATGTTGTATGTGTATGTGTTGTGTATGCGTGATTTGTGTGTGTATGTATGTGTTGTATGGGTGTTATACATGCGTGTGTGTCTATGTATGTATGTGTTGTGTATGCATATGTTTGTGTTTGTTTATAGTTACAAGAGAAAAGGTTTATCAAGGCATTTCATCATGTCAACTGACAGGGCAACTAGGGAACGTTGAGTCCTTTAATGATTAAAACATATTTGCTGCAAACTTCAGCCTTACTGAACTAATTATTTCCATAGGGCAGGCCAGAAAACTATTCAGATTGTTGGAGGCGTCTGTGTTTATCCTGCTGCAGAATGAATAACACCTATTGAGTGTGGCACTGAAATTAGAAGATAGATACTTCTGTGGAATGTAAGAGTCTATATAATTAGATAATAACAGGAAAAATGGCACCAAAATCACGGACTGGTCATTCACCTCCAGCTTACATTTGTGTGGTGCTTGCGACAGTCATGCAAGAATTTTAGTGGAATACTTCGGAATTTTCATTGCTTGCCTCGAAAGCCCGTCGAGGGCAATCGGCTGCTTCTTGCCACTAGATAACCAAGGTTGCTTATAGAACTCCTAATGGAGAGCAAAGGCTCCTCCAGGAACAATGATTTATTTCCTTTTATCTTTGCATTAACGCAACAGTGAGGCAACCCGAAACTGGGTAGATCAGTGTCGTTGCCTTATCAGTTATAATGCCATCAAAGCTAATAATATGAGTCATTGTGTGCAACGGGTATAAGCTTGCACGCAAACAGCAACATAATGCACACAGAACAGTTGTTATGGCAACAATATTACTGACCTCATTCAGATCACTTAAAGTTTATTCAGATAACCGATGGTTACTTCTGCAAAGTCAAATGAAGGTAAATGAACTTAATTCATGAAAACATATGTACAATTCACAGTTTCAAGCCGAGAAGTTAAGGCCTAGAAAGTCATCTTCGGGCGCTGGCGTAAAACGGGTGGTATTGGATTGGCCGCCCGTTACAGGCTCCGTCAGATAGAAACATAGAAAATAGGTGCAGGAGTAGGCCATTCGGCCCTTCTAGCCTGCACCGCCATTCAATGAGTTCATGGCTGAACATGCAACTTCAGTACCCCATTCCTGCTTTCTCACCATACCCCTTGATTCCCCTAGTAGTAAGGACTTCATCTAACTCCTTTTTGAATATATTTAGTGAATTGGCCTCAACAACTTTCTGTGGTAGAGAATTCCACAGGTTCACCACTCTCTGGGTGAAGAAATTCCTCCTCATCTCGGTCCTAAATGGCTTCCCCCTTATCCTTAGACTGTGTCCCCTGGTTCTGGACTTCCCCAACATTGGGAACATTCTTCCTGCATCTAACCTGTCTAACCCCGTCAGAATTTTAAACGTTTCTATGAGGTCCCCTCTCATTCTTCTGAACTCCAGTGAATACAAGCCCAGTTGATCCAGTCTTTCTTGATAGGTCAGTCCCGCCATCCCGGGAATCAGTCTGGTGAACCTTCGCTGCACTCCCTCAATAGCAAGAATGTCCTTCCTCAGGTTAGGAGACCAAAACTGTACACAATACTCCAGGTGTGGCCTCACCAAGGCCCTGTACAATTGCAGCAACACCTCCCTGCCCTTGTACTCAAATCCCCTCGCTATGAAGGCCAACATGCAATTTGCTTTCTTAACCGCCTGCTGTACCTGCATGCCAACCTTCAATGACTGATGTACCATGACACCCAGGTCTCTTTGCACCTGCCCTTTTCCTAATCTGTCACCATTCAGATAATAGTCGGTCTCTCTGCTTTTACCACCAAAGTGGATAACCTCACATTTATCCACATTATACTTCATCTGCCATGCATTTGCCCACTCACCTAACCTATCCAAGTCGCTCTGCAGCCTCATAGAATCCTCCTTGCAGCTCACACTGCCACCCAACTTAGTGTCATCCGCAAATTTGGAGATACTACATTTAATCCCCTCGTCTAAATCATTAATGTACAGTGTAAACAGCTGGGGCCCCAGCACAGAACCTTGCGGTACCCCACTAGTCACTGCCTGCCATTCTGAAAAGTCCCCAGATATTCAGTTCTATTGAAGGATCTTTTAATGGTCTGTCCATGCGATACCACTTGTTTTGTGTCCCGCTCCATGTCCGATTTCACACCGTGATTATTTTAGCTCATATGATTGGTTGATTGAGTTTTAGAGGTGGATAACTAGCATGTCACGGAATGCATTCACTTCTACAAAAGTTGCAATGAGGCCTCTGAAATTTCTTTTTAGTTGCCCTGCACAATAAATTACTATAACTAAATTTAAAAAAAGAGTGATCACGGCATTACTCTGATTTCATTACAATGGAAATATTTGCTGTTATGTTCTCAGTGTGAACTCATAACGTCCTCAACTGTATCAACACGTTAATAAAAGACGAATCCCCATATTCCATAATTAGGTCCATTTCCAGAAAGTCTCAGGGCACCTGGTAACAAGGAAACTAACATGGGACATAGATTGGTGAAAAAGGGCAGTTATATGATAGGTGAAATGTTGTGCAGAGAAGCGTGACGTGATTCATTTTGGTAGGAAGAATGAGCAGATGCAATATATACTGAATGGCACCAATTTAAAGGAGGTGCAGGAACACAGATACCTGGGGGTATGCGTACACAATTCTTTGAATGTGGCAGGACAGTTTGAGAAGGCTGTGGAAAAGGCTTACGAAATCCTTGCATTTATAAATAGATGCATATGCAACAGCAATGAAATTATGCTGAATATCGATAAAACACTTGTTAAGCACAAGCTGAATAATTGAGGACAATTCTGGACACCACACATTAGCAAGATTGTCATGCACCAAACGAGGGTGCAGAGGAAATGACTAGCGTGGTGCCAGAGTTGAGGAACTTCAGTTATATGAGGATTATGTGGGAAACTGGGATTTTTTCCCCGTCAGTAGATAAGTGTACCTTCTGTCAATTTGGTAGAGGTGTTTATGAAGGATTTTGAGAGAGTAAATAGGAGAAATAGTTTGCAGTAGCGGGAGGATGAACATAAGAAGATAAGAATTCGGAGCAGGAGTACACCATATGCCCCCTCAATCCTGCTCCACCATTCAATGCGATCATGGATGATCTTCAAACTCAACTCTACCTTCCAGCCCAATTTCCATTTCCCCTTTTTTCCCTCGAGTCCAAAAATGTATCTGTCTCAGCCTTGAATATTTTTTTTTTTTTAATTTTTTTTTTTATAAATTCGTATCCAATCGTTCCAATCGTTACAATTCTTTGTCAAACGCCAGAGGTCACCTTGGGCCCATTCAAGGATCACTCTGCGCCAATGCTCTTAGCCAAAAGGCCTAGAGCCACTGCACCGTTCCTGGAAGTACTGCAATACCAGGTTCGTGCCATGGAGGTGGATGGGTCAGGTCCCCCACACACCTCCGTGGAGGTGGATGGGTCAAGCCATCCCACCCACCTCCTGTTTACAAAAATGCAAGCATATACCTTCCTGACCAGGGAGAAACCACCCGGAGGTCATGGTGGCTGGTCAGGTTAGTTATGCATGATCTTAGCCAAAATTCATGCTCCACATGTATGAATGTTACCCCTACACTTACACTAGAGGGGATCATGTCCCTCTGCTATAGAGGTACCCCTACACTTACAATGAAAGGGGATCATGCTGCTCCTGAACCAGTGGTACACTACACTTACACTAATGGTGATCATAAAACTCTTGTCCTATTGGTACCCTACACTTAACCTAGATGTTATTATCGTCCACTTGATGCTATCAGGCTTCTCTGGTGTAGAGAAATCATACAAATACACTGGGGAAGATCATGTTGCTCTGGTTAAGTGGCGCCATACACTTACGCCAGAGGGGATCATGCTCCTTTGGTACCACTGGTACCCTGCACTTAAACTAGAGGTGATCATGCACCTCAATAGAGTGGGCCCTTACATTTACACCAAATGTGATCATGTTCCTCTTGCATAATGATACCCTAAACTTACACTAGAAGGCATTATGCTCCTCTGGTGTAGTTCTACCCTACACTTATACCGGAGGGATCATGCTCCTCTTATGCTACTGGTACCCACACACACACTATCGGCAGAAATCCCGACCTCTCGGGCCTGTACAATGTTTCTACGCACGCAGGAAGGCATCGGAAAACCGGTTTTCAGCACGCAATGTGCAGGCGCTGAAACCCGTCTTTTCCGACCTGTCAAGCTGGAGCTGGAGCTTGACAGATCATCCACAGATCGGGAGCGAGGACATTTGCTTGGGCAAGATTGCAGGATTTACGCATATCTTGCCCAGCAAATGTCCTCGAAATTGTGATAAAATTAATGATCTCATAGTAAAGAATCCATTATGGAAGACTGATCATAGCAAGTTAGAATTTAAAATTCAGTTTGAGGGTGAGAAACTTGGGTCTCAAACTAGTGTGCTGAACTTAAATAAAGGCAATTACAAAGGTGTGAGGACAGAGTTGGATAATGTAGACTGGGAAATTGAGTAAAAGATAAGATAGTATTTAAGCACTGGTAGATATTTAAGGAGGTATTTGATAACTCTCAGCAAAGATATATTCTAGTGAGAATGAAAAGCTCTAAGAGAAGGATGATCCATCCGCGGTTAACTAAGGAAGTTAAGGATGGTAACAAATTGTAAACAAAGGCATACAATGTTGTGAAGATTAGTGGTAGTCCAGAAGATTGGGAAATTTTTCGAAACCAGCAAAGAATGACTAAAAAAAAATAGAGAGAAGATAGATTATAAAAGTAAACTAGAAAAAGTATAAAATCAGAGAGCAAGAGTGTCAGACATTTAAGGTATATAAAAAGGAAGAGAGTAGCTAAAGTGAACATTGGTCCCTTAGAGGAGGATACTGCGGAATTAATAATGTGAAACAGGGTAATGGCAGACTTTGAGTAAATATTTTGTATCAGTCTTCACGGGAGAAGACACTAAAAATATCCCATTAATTGATAATCAAGGGGCTATTGGGAGGCAGAAATTAAAACAATCGCTATCACTAAAGAAAAAGTACTAGGAAAACTAATGGGACTAAAGGCGAACAAGTCCCGTGGACCTGATGGTCTGCATCCCTGGGTCTTAAAAGACGTGGCCGCAGAGATAGTGGATGCATTGCTTGTAATCTCGCAATTTCCCTGGATACTGGAGAGGTCCCAGTGGATTGGAAAACCACAAATGTAACGCATCTGTTTAAAAAAGGAGGGTGACAGTAAGCAGGAAACTACACAGCAGTTAGCTTAACCTCTGTCATTTGGAAAATGCTGGAGTCCATTATTAAGGAAGTAGAAGTATGACATTTAGAAAATCATAATACAGTCAAGCAGAGTCAGCATGGTTTTATGAAAGGGAAACGATTTTTAACAATTTGCTCGTGTTCTTTGAGGATGTAACAAGCAGGGTGGATAAAGGAGAACGAGTCGATGTAGTGTATGTGGATTTCCATAAGGCATTCAATAAGGTGCCACATAAAAGGTTACTGCACAAGATAAAAGTTCATTGTGTTGGGGGTAATATTTCAGCATGGATAGATGATTGACTAGATAACAGAGAGCCGAGAGTTGGGATACATTGGTCATTTTCAGCGTGGCAAACAGTATAAATAATGGGGTGCAACAGGGATCAGTTTTGGGAGCTCAACTACTTACATCTATATTAATGACTTGAATGAAGAGACCTTGTGTAATGTACCCAAATTACTGATGTTAGGTGGGAAAGCAAGTTGTGAAGAGGATACAAATAATCTGCAAAGGGATATAGACAGAGGAAATGAATGGCAAAACTTTTCCAGATGAAGTATAATGTGTGAACATGTGAGGTTATCCACTTTGATAGGAAAAACTGAAAAGCAAATTATAATTTAAGTGGAGAGAAATTACAAAATGCTGCTATACAGTGGGATCTAGGGGTTCCTGTACAAGAAACACAAAAAAGTTAGCATGCAGGTACAGCAGTAATTAGGAACGCAAGTGGAGTATTGGTCTTTGTTGCAAGGGGAATGGTGTATAAGTGTAGAGATGTATTGCTATATATGAACAGGGTGTTTGTGAAACCACACCTGAAGTACTGCGTACAGTTTTGCTCTTCTTATTTAAGGAGGGATATTCTTGCATTGGACGTTGTTCAGAGAAGGCTCAGTAACTTGATTCCTGAGATGAAGTGGTTGTCTTATGAAGAAAGATTGAGCAGGTTGGGCCTAGACACATTGGAGGTTAGAAGAATGAGAAGTGATCTTATTGAAATGTATAAGATTATGAGGGGCGTGACAGGGTAGTTGCAGAAAGGCTGTTTCCCATCGTGGGGGAATTTAGGAGGCATTGGTCAGAATAAGGGGTTGCAGATTTAAAAGGGAGATGAGGAGAAATTTCGTCGATCAGAAGGTCGGGAATCTTTGAAATTCTCTATCCCAGAGAGCTGTGGTGGCTGGATCAATGAATATATTTAAGAAAGAAAGTGATACATTTTTGAATGTTAAGTGAGTCAAGGGTTATGGGGAGCGGTCAGGCAAGTGGAGTTGATTCCAAGATCAGATCAGCCATGATTTTATTGAATGGCAGAGAAGGCTCGAGGGGCCAAATGGCCGACACCTACTTCTATTTCTTATGCGCTTATGTTTTTATCTTCTTATGTCGAGGGGATCATGCTCCTTTGGTATAGTGGTACCATATACTTACATCAGATGGGATCATGCTCTTCTTATACTAGTTGTACCCTTCTATTACACTAGAGGTTATCATGCTCCACTTCTACTAGAGGTACCTCTACACTTGCACCGGATGGGATCTTGCTCCTCTGGTATAGCTTTACCGTACACGTGTACTAGAGTAGGTCATGCACCTCTTCAACTACTGGTATCCTACAATTACACAAGAGAGGATCTTATTTCTCTGCTACCAGTGGTACCTCAACAGTTACACTAGAGGTGTCATGCTCCCCTTGTATAGTGAAACACTACACTTACACTGGAGGGGATATGCTTCGTTGGAATAGTGGTATTTACAGTGCAATTAGAGGGGTCATGCTCCTCAGGTATAGTGGAACCCTATACTTACACTATAGGGATCATGCTCCTCTGGTACAGTGAGACAATACACATACACATGAGATGGCATGCTCATCCGGTATAGTGGGATCCTACACTTGCACTCGAGCATTCATGCTCCTTTGGTATTGTGGTGCCTACACTAGAAGGGATACTGCTGCTCTTATACTAGTTGTACCCTGCACTTACACTGGAGGAGATCATGGTCCACTTATAGTTGTGTTATCCCTACACTTACACTAGAGGTGATCATGGTCCACTTATAGTTGTGTTATCCCTACACTTACACTAGAGGCGATCATGCACCTCTGTTACATTGTTACACCAGCACGTAAACGAGAAGAGATCAAGTTCCTCTGTTATATTGGTACCCTACACTTACATAAGAGGAGATCATGCTCCTCTGGTATAGTGGTACCCCTCGGTCAAGGCAGCAGAGTCATTAGATTAATTGTGTGATTTAGGATAGAGGGTATAATTGCATTTACATTATAGTTATAGATTATAGGTGACAGTGCTCGTTTGCTACTCTTGTACCATACACTTAGAATAGTTGTGACCATGCTCTAATCATACTAGTGGTGCGCTATACTGCTACTAGAGGTGAAAATACACCTCCTGAACGAATGGCATCCCAACACTTCAACTAGAGTTTCTCGTGCTCCTCTGCTACTCGTGGTTCCTCCACAATTACCCAAGAGGTGGACTTGGTCCTCTGCTACTAGTCATAACCTATCCCATCAGGTCAGGGTTTTTTTCCACCTTTAGTCCCATTAGTGTTCCTAGTACATTTTCTCCAGTGATAGTGATTGTTTATATTCCCTCTCCCTATATCCATTTGATTATCTGTTACTGTGATGCTTTTAGTATCTTCTCCCTCCGGATTCTCAGTCAGGACTTCAGAGGACACCAGCTCTGCCCCTAATTATCGAATACCCTGTTACTGCAATTATCGAATACGCTGTTACTGTAAACGTTCAAAACTGCTCACTCCCCACTCAGACAAGCACCTGCTCCACGTCGCCATATTTAGCATTTAGGTTATCCACCCCACAGTCTGCATCCGTATCTTCACAGATATCTATTGGACAGGAATCGTGTCTGCTGGACCTCCTTCTCTATCTCCCGTTAGCTTCTCTTACCCTGCTGACTAACAGTTACACTCTCGCTTCCTGCACCTGTTCTTTCCTCTGGCGTGTGAGTGCACTCTGGCAAAATCTATGCAAGCAATCTTCCCCCACTCTGAAGTAACAGAATGTCTCTACCTCGCACTCTAGGTCAAAGACTCTGAGCCGGAATGCCACTAGACAGAGATATTGAGTGCAGATTAATTTTTAATTAGATTTTAATTAGATAAGTCTAATTAGAGGGATGGCAGGGCAGCTCAGTCCGGTGGAGGCACATCTGCTGCATGTGGGAATTCCTGCACGCGGATCATGTCCCTCTGCTATAGAGGTACCCCTACACTTACACTTAAGGGGATCATGCTGCTCCTGAACCAGTGGTACCCTACACTTACACTAATGGTGATCATGTACCTCTGTACTATTGCTGCCCTACACTTAACCTAGATGTTATTATCGTCCACTTGATGCTATTAGGCTTCTCTTGTATAGAGAAATCATACATTTACACTAGGGAAGATCATGTTCTGGTTAAGTGGTGCCATACACTTACGCCAGAGAGGATCATGCTCCTCTGGTACCACTGGTACCCTGCACCTAAACTAGAGGTGATCATGCACCTCAATAGAGTGGGTCCTTACATTTACACAAGCTGTGATCATGTTCATCTTGCATAATGATACCCTAAACTTAAACTAGAGGGCATTAGCTCCTCTGGTATAGTTCTACCCTGCACATATACTGGAGGGATCATGCTCCTCTTGTACTACTGTTACCCATACCCACACTATCGTCAGAACTCCCGCCCTCTTGGGCCTGTACAACGTTTTCTACGGACGCAGGAAGGCATCGGAAAAGCTGGTTTTCAACACACAATGAGCTTGACAGATCATCCGCAGATCGGGAGCGAGGACATTTGCTTGGGCAAGATTGCCCAGCAAATGTTCTCAAAATTGTGATAAAATTAATGATCTCATAGTAAAGAATCCTTTATGGAAGACTGATCATAGCTAGTTAGAATTTTAATTTCAGTTTGAGGGTGAGAAACTTGGGTCTCAAACTAACATGCTGAACTTAAATAAAGGCAATTACAAAGGTATGAGGACAGAGTTGGATAACGTAGACTGGGAAATTGAGTAAAAGATAAGATAGTATTTAAGCAGTGGCAGACATTTAAGGAGGCATTTGATAACTCTCAACAAAGATATATTCCAGTGAGAATGAAAAGCTCTAAGAGAAGGATGATCCATCCGCGGTTAACTAAGGAAGTTAAGGATAGTAACAAATTGTAAACAGAGGCATACAATGTTGCAAAGATTCGTGGTAGGCCAGAAGTTTGGAATTTTTTCAAAACCAGGAAAGAATGACTAAAAAAAAATAGAGAGAAGATAGATTATAAAAGTAAACGAGAAAAAATATAAAATCAGACAGTAAGAGTGGCAGACATTTAAGGTATATAAAAAAGAAGAGAGTAGCTAAAGTGAACGTTGGTCCTTTAGAGGAGGATACTGCGGAATTAATAATGTAAAACAGGGAAATGGCAGACTTTGAGTAAATATTTTGTATCAGTCTTCACGGGAGAAGACACTAAAAACATCCCATTAATTGATAATCAAGGGGCTATTGGGAGGCAAAACTTAAAACAATCGCTATCACTAAAGAAAAAAGTACTAGAAAACTAATGGGACTAAAGGCAAACAAGTCCCGTGGACCTGATGGTCTGCATCCCAGGGTCTTAAAAGATGTGGCTGCAGAGATAGTGGATGCATTGCTTGTAATCTCGCAATTTCCCTGGATACTGGAGAGGTCCCAGTGGATTGGAAAACCACAGATGTAACGCTTCTCTTAAAGAAAGGAGGGAGGCAGAAAGCAGGAAACTATATAGCAGTTAGCCTAATCTCTGTCATTTGGAAAATGCTGGAGTTCATTATTAAGGAAGTAGAAGTAGGACATTTAGAAAATCATAATAAAGTCAAGCAGAGTCAGCATGTTTTTATGAAAGGGAAATCATTTTTAGCAATTCGCTCGTGTTCTTTGAGGATGTAACACGCAGGGTGGATAAAGGAGAACGAGTAGATGTAGTGTATGTGGATTTCCAGAAGGCATTCGATAAGGTGCCACATAAACGGTTACTGCACAAGATAAAAGTTCATTGTGTTGGGGGTAATATTTCAGCATGGATAGATGATTGACTAGATAACAGAGAGCCGAGAGTTGGGATAAATTGGTCATTTTCAGCGTGGCAAACAGTATACATAATGGGGTGCAACAGGGATCAGTTTTGGGAGCTCAACTACTTACATCTATATGCTTCGCTGGAATAGTGGTATTTACAATGAGATTAGAGGGGTCATGCTCCTCAGGTATAGTGAAACCCTGTACTTACACTATAGGGATTCATGCTCCTCTGGTATAGTGAGACAATACACATACACACGAGATGGCCTGCTCCTCTGATATAGTGATAACCTGACACTTAAACCACAGAGGTCATGCTCCTCCGGTATAGTGTGACCCTACACTTGCACTGGAGCATTCATGCTCCTTTGGTGCAGTGTTACCTATATTTACACGAGAGGGGTTACTGCTGCTCTTATACTAGTTGTACCCTACACTTACTCTAGAGGTGATCATGCTCCACTTATAGTTGTGTTATCCCTGCACTTACACTAGAGGGGATCATGCACCTCTGTTATATTGTTACACCTACACATACACTAGAAGAAATCAAGTTCCTCTGTTATAGTTGGACCCTACACTTACATGAGAGGGGATCATGCTCCCCTTGTATAGTAGTACCCCTCGGTCAAGACAGTAGAGTCATTAGATTAATTGTGTGAGGCTAGGATTGCATTTACACCGAGGGATGTGAGGCTGTGGAATGCATTCTCAAAGTTAATGATTATAGCAGAGAAGACATCATCATTTAAGAAGACGTTACATCGCTAGTTGAAGGAATAAAAGGCTTTGGGAATGGGTCTGGTTCACAGGATTCGGGCTACCACTCTTGTGGAAAATATATACCAACATGCACTGGTTGTGCTCAACAGCTTGTTTCTGTGTTGTAATGTCCATTTCATGCTATTTAACTTCCTTCTCACATCCCGTGTCCCATAATTCTGCAAAATAATTAGCAAGACTGCCAAACGAATGGGCAGTTGACTGAAAGGACAGCAGGATGCATATAGGAATGGTGGTGGTTGAATTGTGGTCTTAGACTATGTGAAATGGTGTTTCAGACTTACCGGGATAAGAATTCGTTTAGTCACTCTGTGTGAAATAAAAAATGCATTAGTGATTTTTTTTTGAAGATGGAAGATCCTATTATAAATGGTGACATTGACGATTACAGTGGAGATACCACAAAAAGTGCCTGCATGATTAAGATGTGTGTGTGTGTATGTGTGTTGTGTGTGTATGTGTTTGAGTGTGTCTATGTGTATGTGGGTGTGTTCATGTAAACGTGTTTATTTCTTGTGTGTAATGTGTGTGTATGTGTTGCACGTTTTTGTGTTTATATGCATATGTGTGTTTTATGTGTAGTGTGTTTGTGCGTCGTGTGTGCTTGTATGTGAAAATCGTGGTGTATATGTTGTATGTGTATGTGTTGTGTATGCGTGATTTGTGTGTGTATGTATGTGTTGTATAGGTGTTATACATGCGTGTGTGTCTATGTATGTATGTGTTGTGTATACATATGTTTGTGTTTGTTTATAGTTACAAGAGAAAAGGTTTATCAAGGCATTTCATCATGTCAACTCACAGGGCAACTAGGGAACGTTGAGGCCTTTAATGATTAAAACATATTTGCTGCAAACTTCAGCCTTACTGAACTAATTATTTCCATAGGGCAGGCCAGAAAACTATTCAGATTGTTGGAGGCGTCTGCGTTTATCCTGCTACAGAATGAATAACACCTATTGAGTGTGGCACTGAAATTAGAAGATAGATAGTTCTGTGGAATGTAAGAGTCTATATAATTAGATAATAACAGGAAAAATGGCACCAAAATCATGGACTGGTCATTCACCACCAGCTTACATTTATGTGGTGCTTGCGACAGTCATGTAAGAATTTTAGTGGAATACTTCGGAATTTTCATTGCTTGCCTCGAAAGCCCGTCGAGGGCAATCGGCTGCTTCTTGCCACTAGATAACCAAGGTTGCTTATAGAACTCCTAATGCAGAGCAAAGGCTCCTCCAGGAACAATGATTTATTTCCTTTTATCTTTGCATTAACGCAACAGTGAGGCAACCCGAAACTGGGTAGATCAGTGTCGTTGCCTTATCAGTTATAATGCCATCAAAGCTAATAATATGAGTCATTGTGTGCAACGGGTATAAGCTTGCACGCAAACAGCAACATAATGCACACAGAACAGTTGTTATGGCAACAATATTACTGACCTCATTCAGATCACTTAAAGTTTATTCAGATAACCGATGGTTACTTCTGCAAAGTCAAATGAAGGTAAATGAGCTTAATTCATGAAAACATATGTACAATTCACAGTTTTAAGCCGAGAAGTTAAGGCCTAGAAAGTCATCTTCGGGCGCTGGCGTAAAACGGGTGGTATTGGATTGGCCGCCCGTTACAGGCTCCGTCAGATATTCAGTTCTATTGAAGGATCTTTTAATGGTCTGTCCATGCGATACCACTTGTTTTGTGTCTCGCTCCATGTCCGATTTCACACCGTGATTATTTTAGCTCATATGATTGGTTGATTGAGTTTTAGAGGTGGATAACTAGCATGTCACGGAATGCATTCACTTCTACAAAAGTTGTAATGAGGCCTCTGAAATTTCTTTTTAGTTGCCCTGCACAATAAATTACTATAACTAAATTTAAAAAAAGAGTGATCACGGCATTACTCTGATTTCATTACAATGGAAATATTTGCTGTTATGTTCTCAGTGTGAACTCATAACGTCCTCAACTGTATCAACACGTTAATAAAAGATGAATCCCCATATTCCATAATTAGGTCCATTTCCAGAAAGGCTCAGGGCACCTGGTAACAAGGAAACTAACATGGGACATAGATTGGTGAAAAAGGGCAGTTATATGATAGGTGAAATGTTGTGCAGAGAAGCGTGACGTGATTCATTTTGGTCGGAAGAATGAGCAGATGCAATATATACTGAATGGCACCAATTTAAAGGAGGTGCAGGAACACAGATACCTGGGGGTATGCGTACGCAATTCTTTGAATGTGGCAGGACAGTTTGAGAAGGCTGTGGAAAAGGCTTACGAAATCCTTGCATTTATAAATAGATGCATATGCAACAGCAGTGAAATTATGCTAAATATCGATAAAACACTTGTTAAGCCCAAGCTGAATAATTGAGGACAATTCTGGACACCACACATTAGCAAGATTGTCATGCACCAAACGAGGGTGCAGAGGAAATGACTAGAGTGGTGCCAGAGTTGAAGAACTTCAGTTATATGAGGATTGGTATTATGTGGGAAACTGGGATTTTTTTCCCCGTCAGTAGATAAGGGTACCTTCTGTCAATTTGGTAGAGGTGTTTATGAAGGATTTTGAGAGAGTAAATAGGAGAAATAGTTTGCAGTAGCGGGAGGATGAACATAAGAAGATAAGAATTCGGAGCAGGAGTACACCATATGCCCCCTCAATCCTGCTCCACCATTCAATGCGATCATGGATGATCTTCAAACTCAACTCTACCTTCCATCCCTATTTCCATTTCCCCCTTTTTTCCCTCGAGTCCAAAAATGTATCTGTCTCAGCCTTGAATATACTAAACCATGGAGCATCCAACCTCTTTGGATCAGAGAATTCAAAAGGTTCACAACCCTCTGAGTGAAGTAATTCCTCCTCATCTCTGTCTTATATGGTCGACCCATTATCCTGAGACTAAGCTCTCTAGGTCTACACTCTCCTGCCACGGAAAGCAATCTCTCAGCATCTGTCCTGTCAACACCTCCAGAATCGTATCTGTTTCAATGAGATCACCTCTCAATGTTCTAAACTCATTTGAATAAAGACCCACTCTACTCAATCGCTCCTCATGGGACAACCCTTTCCAACCACCTCAGAGGCAGGTTTATCCTTCCTTAGGTAATGGGACCACAACTCTTCCTAGTTCTCCAGGTGGGGTCTCACCGGAGTCCTGTACAATTGTAGTAAGTCTTCCTTACTCTTGTATTCCAACCCCCTTGCAATAAAGGTCAACATGCATTTGACTTCCTAACTGCTTGCTGTACCTGCCTGCAAACGTTTTGTGTTTCTTGAACAAGGACACCTACATTTCTCTGAACACCAAAATGCAATAGTTTCTCACCATTTAAAAAAAAATATTCTGTTTCCCAATTCTTCCTACCAAAGTATATAACCTCACATTTCTCCACGTTACACTCCATCTGCCACCTGATTGCCGACTCATTTAACCTGTCTATATCCCTTTGTAGGGGCCGAAATTGATCAACTTACCGCCCAGTGTGGCCGACTGCCACCCATTGCTGTCGACATTTCTCTGCAAGATCCGCTCAGTGCGACTTTCAACATGGCCTGGAGCAGGTGCAAGGGGTGACATCAGCGGCCGGTCGAGTGGCGCAACTGAGCTCCCGCCCGCCGAGCTCCCTTATTCATGCGGGTGGGAGTCGGTGGGAGTCGGCACCAGAACGGGGGTGGACCGCTGGCTGGAGGCTGCTGTGTCCCCGATGGTAAGTCTGAAGATCCTGAAAAGAAGGTGACTGAACTTTCTTTATTTTGTTTTCCCCACAGCGACTTACCTGAATGGGGTCCCCTGAAGATCTTCTGATAGTTTTTTTATTTTTTCTTGCTGCTTTTTATTTTCAGCTGTTGGACATTCCATAGGGCCGACTCTATCACTGGCGGCATTTGGGCGGCAAGGACCTTTGCTGCCGAGAATGGAGCTCTCGCCGGCTGCTGCCTAGATTGGTGGTGTAGGTCCCTCATTTGCCCCCTGCCGACCTTCGAGGGAGCGCGCCGATGAAATCCCCGATGAAAGTACCGTCCGGTAACTCAGAGGACATCAGCGGCACTTTGGGCGGAACTTGGACGGGCGGAGGCCTTGACCAAATTCGGCCCCTTGTATTCTCCTCACACCTTACTTCGCCACCTAGCTTTGTATCGTCAGCAAACTTGGATACATTGCACTCAGACATCTACATCATTAATATAGATTGTAAATAGTTGAGGCCCATGCATTGATCATTGCAGCATTCCAGTAGTTAAGGCCTGCCAACCTGAAAATGACCCGTTTATCCATACTGTCTGTTTTTTGTTGGTTAACCAATCTCCCTATCTGTGCTAATACATTACCCCAACCCCATGAGCCCTTATATTGCATAACAACCTTACATGTGGCACCTATCGAATGTCTTTTGAAAATCCAAATATACTACATCTAATGATTCCTCTTCATCTGCTTTTCTAGCTAGATCCTCAAAAAATCACTAATACATTTGTCAAACATGAATTGACTTTCAGAAAACCAAGTTGATTCAGCCTAAACATATTATGCTCTTCTAAGAGCCCTGTCACCACTTCCTTAACAAAGAATTCCAGAATTTTCCTGACGACTGATGTCAGACTTACTGACCCTCCACGGTCTCCAAATTGTCAGACTGCTTGTCCAACATCCAGTTCTGGATGACAAGAAATGTTCTCCAATTGAATATTTGGAAGACCAAAACCATTGTTTGTGGCCCCGGCCAGAAACTCCATCCATTGTTTCCATTCCTGTCCCCAACTTCTATCTGAGGCCGAGCCACACTGTGCACAACCTTGGTGTCGTATCTGACCTTGAAGCGAGATTTCCACCACATATCCACAGCATAACTAAGACTGCCTATTTCCAGTTCCGTAATATTTCTCGCCTCTGCCCTGGCCACAGTTCATCCACTGCTGAAGCCCTCATCCATGCATTTGTTACCTCGAGACCTGACTATTCCAATGCACTCCTGGCTGGCCTCCTACGTTCTATGCTATGTTACCTAAAGGTGATCCAAAACTCGGCTGCCCATGTCCTATACGCACCGAGTCCCGCTCAACCATCACTCCTGCAGTCTATCCTATATTGGTTTCCGGAAAAGCAACCCCTCGATTTTCAAATTCTCATCATTGTTTTCAAATCCCTCCATGGCCTTGCCCATTCCTATCTCTGTAATCTCGTCCATCCTGACAGTCCTCCCGACATGTCTGCACTCCTATAATTTTGCTCTCTTGAGCATCCCTGATTATAATCGCTCAACCATTGATGACCATGCCTTCTGTTGCCTAGGCCCCAAGCTCTGGAACTCCCTGCCTAAACCTCTCTGCCTCTCTATCTCTCTCCTGCTTTAAGACTCTCCTTAAAACCCACCACTTTTGAACAAGCTTTTTGCCACCTGCTCTAATTTCTCCTTATGTGGCTCAGTCTCAAACGTTTAGCTTATAATACTCCTGTGAAGTGCCTTGGGACGTGTCACAATGTTAATGGCGCTATATAAATACAAGTTGTTGTTGTAGTTCCATGTTTTCTCTCTCCCTCCGTTCTTCAATGGCGTGGTTACATTTGCTACCTTACAAACCTTGGGGACCATTCTAGAATCTAGGACATTTATGAAACTTCACAACTGGATGGCACAGATTTAAGGTAATTGTCAAAAAATCAGAGGACCTGGAATATACTGCCTGAAAGGGTTGTGGAAGCATATTTTTTCAGTAACTTTCAAGCATATAGCAAATGCAGAGTTGTTTAGATGGGGGATCGGGGGATCTTATCCTTCATTTTGATTGGGATAAGAAGACTAGCTTATGTCAGAGAAATAGTGACGTTTTAGAGTGTATTCAGGATACTTTTCTGCAACAACATGTCCTGAAAGCAACAAGGGGGCAGGTCTTATTAGATGTCATAATGAATAATGTGTCAGATTTAGTTAAAAGCCCAACGGTGCATGAACATTTATCTAATAACGATCATAATATGATTGAGATCAATGTAGCGTTTGAAAGGGAGAAGCATGAAACAGCAGCTCAGAATCTAGATTTAGCTACGGCTGCCTTCAATGCGATGAGATGGAGTGGCCTAGAATTCGGTATCACGCCGTTTGAGAGGAGGGAGGTAACACTCGGCAGGTGCGAGACTTTGCGCCAGGCGCAGAAGTCTCACCCTCTCGATAAATTCGGTTTATCATCCCCAGAAGGAAGCGAAGCACGAAATCAAGCGCTCCACTTCCTCCCTGGGGTGATAATGGGACGCACGCCTCAGAAGTGCTCTGCACTTGGCCGTGCAGCGCTGCCACATCCGAGGTGCTCTTCTATCAATTAAAGGGAAGGGGACAAGTTGCATACTCTGCCAATGAAGAAGGCAGCAGTTGCACTACTGGGGAGCGGCGGGGGCAGGGGGGTGGTTAGGGAGGTCGGGAGGGGGGTGCACGAGAGCTGTTCGGCAATCAAGCAGAGTGATGGACTGAGCGAACGCGGCCCCGACCCCATGAAGAAACCACATCCGAAGCATCAACGAAAAGTTATGTCTTTCCTTCAGCAGTCAGCCACCTCCCCTTTAATCTTTGCCTCCGTAGCGGCCAGCCGCCTGGTACGCGTCCCCTGAAGCTGTCGCTCTTGTCGCCCAGCACAGCTGCAGGGTGCAAAAGCCAGTTTTTGGGCTGGGGCCACTGACAGGGCAGTGCACACTACGATAACGTCACAAACTCCAAGGGCGCTAATTAGAGGCTCCAATAGCCCAATTTCTTCCCAGTGTGTTCATGGTAAACTGGACAAATGTATCAATGGGTAAAATGACAGTAGACCAGGGGAGCTGTTAACAAATAATTGAATGTGAGACAGAAGCAGTTTATACCCCTAAGGGGCAAGAGCTATATTTGCCAAAAAAGCCGCCAGGGACAAAAAAAAGAGGTGAGTGACAGCAAAGCACTAAAAGAAAAAAAACACATGTAAAATTGCAAATACTAGCACCGGTTCTGGCAACAGGGAGAGAATCAAAGAACAACAAAAGGGTACAAACTGGGAGTAAGAGCTACACAAAATATTATTAAAGGAAACTTATAAAGGTTATCAAAATCAACACAAACGTTTTAAAAATTGTATAAGCAAACAGCGTGTGATCATGTGCAATGTGGACCACGAGAAAACTGATAACCGTGATACTTGCAATGAATATAAGGAAATGGCTGACATGTTCGTAGTGAAAGATCCTCCAGGAATGAGTGACCATAATATGGCTGAATTTCAAAGTCAGTTCGAGGGTGAGGAAGTTGGTTCTCAAACCAGGGTCCTATGCTTAAATAAAGGAGACTACAAAAGTATGAGGGGCGAGTTGGCTACAGTGGACTGAGAAAATAGACTAAAGAATGGGATGGTTGAGGAGGAGTTGCAGATATTTAAGGGGAAATTTCATAACTCGCAACAAAAATATATACCAATGAGAAGGAAAGACTGTAAAACAAGGGATAGAAACATAGAAACATTGAAAATAGGTGCAGGAGTAGGACATTCTGCCCTTCGAGCCTGCACCACCATTCAATAAGATCATCGCTGATCATTCCCTCAGTACCCCTTTCCTGCTTTCTCTCCATATCCCTTGATCCCTTTAGCCATAAGGACCATCCGTGGCTAACTAAGGAAATAAGGGAGGGTATCAAATTGAAAACAGTCATACAATGTGGCCAAGACTAGTGGGAGGCCAGAGGATTAGGACATTTTTAAAAGCCAGCAGAGAACGACTAAAAAAATGATTAAGAGAGGAAGATAGATTTTGAAAGTAAACTATCACGAAATATAAAAATAGATAGTAAGAGTTTCTACAGGTACATAAAAAGGAAAAGAGTGGCTACGGTAAATGTTAGTCCCCTGAAGGTTGAGACTGGGGATTTAATAATGGAGAACAGGGAACTCGTGGAGATTTTGAACAAATATTTTGTATCGGTCTTCATGTAAGAAGAAACTAAACACATGCCAATTGTGGATATTCAAGGGGCTATAGGTAGGCAGGAAAGTAATATAATCACTATCACTAATGAAGTAGTACTAGGTAAAACAATGGTACTAAAAGCGGAAAAGTCCCCTGGACCTGAAGCCTTACATCCTAGGATCTAAAAAGATAAGTGACTGCAGAGTTAGTGGATGCATTGGTTGTAATCTACCAAATTTCCCTGTATTCTGGGGCGATCCGAGCAGATTCGAAAACCGCAACGTAATGCCCCTATTTAAAATTGGAGGCAGACAAAAAAGAGGAAACTACAGACCAGTTAACCTAACATCTGTCGTTGGGAAAATGCTGGAGTCCATTATTAAGGAAGCAGCGGGACATTTGGAAAAGCACGATTCAATCAAGCAGAGTCAGCATGGTTTTATGAAAGGGAAATCATGTTTGACAAATTTGCTGGAGTTCTCTGAGGATGTAACAGCAGGGTGGATAAAGGGGAACCAGTGGATGTGGTGTGTTTGGATTTCCAGAAGGCATTCGGTAAGGTGCCACATAAGAGATTACCGCACAAGATAAAAGTTTGGGTTATTTCTTAGCATGGATAGAGGATTGGCTAACCAACAGAGACTCACGATAAATGGGTCAATTTCTGGTTGGCAAACAGGGACTAGTGCGGTGCCACAGGGATCGGTGCTGGGTCCTCAACTATTTACAATCTATATTAATGACTTGGATGATGGGGCCGAGTGTAATGTAGCCAAGTTTGCTGATGATACAAACACGGGTGGGAAAGCAAGTTGTGAGGAGGACACAAAAAATCTGTAAAGGGATCTAGGCAGGCAATGTGAGAGGGCAAAGAATTGGCAGATCGAGTATAATGTGGGAAATTGTGAGGTTACCTACTTTGGCAGAAATAATAGAAAAACAATTTATAATTTAAATGGAGAAAAATTGCAAAGTGCTGCTGTACAGAGACACCTGGGGATCTTCATGCATGAAACACAAAAAGTAAGAATGCAGGTACAGCCAGTAATCAGGAACGCAAATGGAATGCTGACCTTTTTTGCAAGGGAGATAGAGTATAAAAACAGCAAAGTCCTTCTACAACTGTACAGGGCACTGGTGAGGCCACACCTGGAGCACTGCATGCAGTTTTGGTGTCCGTATTTAAGGAAGGATATACTTGCATTAGAGGCTGTTCAGAGCTGATTCACGAGGTTGATTCTTGAGATGAGGGGGTTGACATATGAGGATAGCTTAAGGAGGCTGGGTCTATACATATTGGAGTTCAGAAGAATGAGAGGTGATCTTATAGACATAAGATAATGATCTCGACAAGGTGGATGTAGAGAGGATATTTCCATTCATAGTGGATACTAAAAGTAGGAATTGCTTCTCTCAGAGGGTTGTAAATCTATGGAATTCTCTGCCCCGGAGCCCTGTATAGGCTAGGCCATTGAATATATTTAAAATGGAGATAGACGGATTTTTGAGCGATAAGGGAGTAAAGGGCTATGGGGAGCGGGCAGGGAAGTGCAGCTGACTCCATGATCAGATCAACTATGATCTTATTGAATGGCGGAACAGACTCGAAGTGCCACATGGCCTACTCCTGCTCTTATTTCTTATGTTCTTATAATTCCATTGCATCATCATTTACAGTAGTCGAAAAAGATAGCATCAAAAGGAAATTGGCATTGACTCAGGGAAGAGGACTCATCGAAATTAACAGAAGCAAAATAACAGTAACAAAGTAAATAATGACACTAACGATTGGAAAACCCCCGGGACAAGATATTTTTCATTCCAGGTTTGAAAGAATGTAGGTGAGAGCATTGCAGTTGTTATTTACATAAACTTCCAGAAGATGCTTGATTAAATCCCTCATAAGTGACTTTTCGCTAAAGTTGAAGCTCCTGGAATTGAAGGAAAATTATTGATCCGGAGTACGGTAGCATAGTTGTTTTGTTACTTGACTAATAATCAAGAGTCTTGGACCGTCGATCCGCAGACATGAGTTCAAATCCCACCACGGCAGCTGGGGAATTTAAATACAGTTAATTAACTAAACGTGCGCTTTAAAAGCTAGTATCATTAATGGTGACCCCACGGGCATGTACAAAGTGCGCACGCATTTAGAGCAGTTGATTTTTCTCACTTGTACTTCAATATATAATATGCTGCACCATCCCCTCTTCTGCAGATACCATCGCTTCTAAATAGTTTGTCCAATTTCCATTATGTAATTGATTGATAGGCATCATTCCACCACTTCTGCTTGAAGCTAATTATGTGTAATCTCTCGCTCCCTGAAGGATGTGCCCTGCCACAGAATTTATTCGTCAGATATTTACTATTAATACAAGCAAAGCTCTATTCTTTTGTTACATCATGCATTTACCTTATTAACATTTTAATTTAGTTTTTCTCCCACCGCTCGAATTAAATTAATTAAACCTGATTTTATGTTTCACGAACAGATCTGAACGTTTGCTCCAATCAACATGACGGTTCTCTAAAACTTACCACAACAACCCCCACATCTAGTTGATTCTATCTATACTGGCTGACAACACCTCTATGCCTAGCTTTGTTTGGATGGAGCACAACAGTTCTCTATAGGCTGCCCTGTTTGAACGGGGTCCCATTGATTCAAGAACTGAACCTCCGATTTCCTGCACAGAAGCTTTAACCACACGTTGGTCTGCCTAATTACCCCGGTCTGTCTTCACTTGTGTGTGGCCCGGGTAATGCTCGGCCAAATCGTCCTTCCTCTTGCCCTAAATTTAGTGTGATGAAGCACAATAGATACTGAAACATAATAAGGATTGTAAACATATGGAAAGTGTCACGTTTTTGAAATATCGATTAAAACCTGTCCCACCAGGTTACATCAAGTTCCGGTCTCCGAACATTACTGCTGACTATCGAAATCTTTATTATAGATAAAGAAGCTTCTTTGTGCGGAGACATCATGGCTGAGAAACCGAAAAAGAAATCCGGGGGAATAAAACGATGGTTTGGGCTCAATCGCGACGTTAACCATAAGGAAGATGTAAACATCAAGCCAGATGATCTCAGTGAACATCGGCACATGTCACCAGGCGATCAAACGCATGACACTCCACGAGAACGGTTGAGAAATAAATTTCCTGTTGCCACAAAGCACAGGAGTCATAAAGAAAAGGACAAGGGGCAGAATATCTCTACAGGAATTAACATGAGCACCGCGACATCTGGTGCTACGTTGAAATGTTCCAATACAGAAATGGACCAAAGAGTTCCCACCATGACCGAATGTCACACCAAAATATCTACAAAGATCAGTATGAAGCCTGAAATATTTAATCAGAACCAAGGGGAATCTGTGGTTCATGAAACTCTGCTCAGCACGGATACAGACCGTGACATCAGCCCCCGACTCAGAGTGAAGCAAGATGTAAATCCGGGGCAGCAAGAAAAAGGAGCTAGCGGATATGACAGAGGCACACACACATCTGGTGAGATTACTCTTTATGTTGAACTGATATATCCGCCTTTATTTAAATTCAATCCAGTAAGCCTCATTCTGTGTTTCCAGTCTCTTCTCATTTTGTTTTATGAGATTGTTAACTCTTTTATCATTACCAGTGAGGTAAATTATAATCTAAGAGGTATAAAGCTTCATAATTCACTTTCGTACCTCTATCAAATCTTACACTCAATCTTGTTTCAGCAGCAGCTGTCCTTCTGAGATAAAATATCCATGACACCTCGGGTCTTCTTCTCTGGGAAAGAACATAGTTGCCTTTGAGGAGGTGCAAGGAACGTTCACTAGATTGATCCCTGGGAGGAGGAAGTTGATTAGATTGGGCCTATACAATCGGGAGTTTAGAAGAAGAAGAGCTGATCTCATTGAAACATCGACGATTCTAAGGGGAATGACAGGGTATTTCCCCTGGCTGGTGTGTCTAGAATTAGGGGCACAGTCTCAGGAAAAGGCGAAGGCCATTTAAGACAGCGATGTGGAGGAATTTCTTTACTAGAGGGTTGTTAATCTTTGGAATTTTCTAACCCAGGGGATTGTTGCTGCTCAGACATTGAGTATATTCAAGGCTGGGATCGACAGATTTTTGGACTCGGTAGGGAGTCAAAGGATATGGAGATCGAGCAGGAAAATGGAGTTGAGATCGAAGACCGATGAACTTATTGAATGGCGGAGCAGGCTCGAGCCGTATTTCCTACCCCTGATCATAATTCTTGTGTTTTTATGGGTTTGTTCCACTCAAAATATTGCCACTTTGTCGTGCTCCTAACTCATAGAAATCATCCGTTAGACCTGGTAAATTCAACTCTATTAAAGATGAAAGTCAGCCACATCTACCTCTCCAACCTGCGGCTGGTCCCGTGCCAAAACTGTACCTTCACCTTTGTAAATAAAGTGGCCCTGAATTCGCGGCCAGTGTGGTCGTGTACGAGGTGCACACATGCCCGTCAGGGCTGCACACATTCCAGGTTTATGCATTCAATATGCATTGGGCTAAACCCATAACACACGGATCCAAAGGTGAAGGGCTTCCACGGGCATAGAATTGGTCTATTGTCCCAGCTTCTGCCCAATGAATGCTCTTGAAATTCTTACGGCTGATAAATCAGGCGTAAGGCCTTAAAGGGCAGAAAAATAAATTGTTTTCAATAATTTATCAATTAAAATCCTATTAAACAAGATAAGTTTATTTTTATAACCTTTAAAATATGTGCATTAATTTCAAAAAAATACATTTTTGTTTTAAGTTAATTAAATTTAATTTGATTAATTTTAAATATGTGACTTAAAAAAACTGTTTTAATTGCTCGTGGTTTTTTTGGGGGGTGTTCCCATTCATAATGCAAATGTAATTCCCCTATTTAAAAAAGGAGGTAGACATAAAGCAAGAAACTATAAAACAGTTAACATGACATCTGTTAGAGTCCATTATTAAAGAAGCAGTAGCAGGAGATTTGGAAAAGCAAAATTCGGTCAGGCAGAGTCAGCATGGATTTATGAAGGGGACGTCATGTTTGACAAATTTGCTGGAATTCTTTAAGGATGTAATGAACATGGTGGTGGATAAACGGCAACAAGTGAATGCGGTGTATTTGGACTTCCAGAAGGCATTTTACAAGCTGGCACATAAAAGATTACTGCACAAGATAAAAGTTCACGGGGATGGAATAATATATTGCACGGATAGCGGATTGGCTAACTAACAGAAAACAGAGAGTTGGGATAAATGTTTCATTCTCAGGTTGCAATCAGTAACTAGTGGTGTGCCGCAGGGATCAGTGCTGGAATCCCAATTATTTACCATCTATATTAAGGACTTGGATGAAGGGACCGAGTGTAACGTAGCCAAGATTGTGGATGATACAAAGATGGGATGAAAACAATGGGTGAGGAGGACACAAAACATTTGCAAAATGACATAGACAGGCTAATTGAGTGTGCAAACATTTGGCAGATGGAGTATAATGTTGGAAAGTGTGAGGTCATGCACTTTGGCAGAAAAAAATCAAAGATCAAGTTATTATTTAAATGGAGAAAGATTGCAAAGTGTTGCAGTACAGCGAGACCTGGGGGTACTTTTGCATGAAACACAAAAGGATAGTATGCAAGTACAGCACTTAATCAAGAAGGCCAATGGAATCTTGGTCTTTATTGTAAAGGGGATGGCGTAGAAAAGTAGGGAAGTCGTGCTACAGTTATACAGGGTATTGATGAGGCCACACCTAGAATACTGCGTGCAGCTTTGGTTTCCATATTTACAAAAGGATATTCTTACTTTGGAGGCAATTCAGAGAAGGTTCACTAGGCTGATTCTGGAGATGAGAGGGTTGACTTATGAGGAAAGGATGAGTAGGTGATGAGTAGAAGAATGGGAGGTGATTTTATCGAAAAGTATAGGATTATGAGGGGACTTGACAAGGTCGATGCAGAGACGATGTCTCCACTGATAGGGGAGACTAGTGCTAGAGGTCATAATCTTAGAACTGAGACGAGGAGAAATTTCTTCTCTCAGAGGGTTGTGAATCTGTGGAATTCGCTGCCTCAGAGAGCTGTGGAAGCTGGAACATCGAATAAATTTAAGACAGAAATGGACAGTTTCTTAAACGATAAGGGAATACGGGGTTATGGGGAGCGGGCAGGGAAGTGGACCTGAGTCCATTATCGGATCACCCATGATCATATTAAATGGTGGAGCAGGCTCGAGGGGTTGTATGACCTACTCCTGCTCCTATTTCTTATGTTCTTATGTTCTTATAATTATGGTGAGTTCCACTCAGCACAAGTATAAATGGAATACTTCAACTTTGTTTACAAAAGCAAATAACTGCGGATGCAGGAATCTGAAATAAAAACAGAGAATGCTAGAAATCTCAATGGGCCAGGCAGCATCTGTGGAGAGAAAAAACAAAGTTAATGTTTCGAGTCGACGACGGTTCATCAGAACTGCCTAATGTTCGAACAGAGCACATTCTTAAGAATTGAAAGGGGGAGGAGAAGTAAGAAGCAAAGAGAAGGTTTGTGTTAGGGTGGAAGACAGGAGAGATTAGAGAGACCCAGCCTCCACAGCTCTCTAGCGTAGAGAATTCCAAAGATTCACTACTCTCTGAGAGAAGAAATTACTCCTCATTTCTGTTTTAAATGGGAGACGCCTTACTCGGAGACTATGCCCCCGAGTTCTAGATTTCCCCACGAGGGGAAACATCCTATCTGCATCTACCATGTCGAGCCCCCTCAGAATCTTATATATTTGAATATGATCACCTCACAGTCTTCTACACTCCTATGAGTAGACGCCCAAACTGCTCAGTCTTTCTTCATATGACAACCCCTTCATCTCAGGAATCAACCTCCTGAACCTTCTCTGAGCTGCCTCCAATACAAGTATATTCCTTAAATAAGGAGACAATAACTGTACACAGTACGCCAGGCGTGGTCTGAGAAACGCCCTGTACAGTTGTAGCAGGACTCTATTGTTATTACTTCGTGGGACTTGGCTACCGCTTATTTCCCGTCCCTAATTGCCTTTGACAAGATGGTGGTAAGCCACCTTCTTGAACCGCTGCAGTCCGTGTGGTGATGGCACTCCTGAAATGCTGTTAGGGAGGGAGTTCCAGGATTTTGACACAGCAACGACGAAGGAACAGTGACAAGGTTCTAAATGAGGATGGTTTGTGACTTGGAGGGGAACGTGGAGGTGGTGGTGTTCCCATGTGCTTCTAGGTGTTAGGCGTCACGGGTTTGGGATGTGCTGCCGTAGATGCCTTGGCGAGTTGCTGCAGTGCTTCTTGTAGATGGTACACCCTGAAGCCACAGTATGCTGGTGGTGGAGGGAGTGCATGTTTAAGATGATAAATGGAGTGCCAATTAATCGGGCTACTTTGTCCTGAATGAGCTTCTTGGGTTGTTGGAGCTGCACTGGCAGCTATGTCTTTCAGGACTCAGCCAGATGTGGTGCTACCGAACCACTCTTGATGATGGATATTGAAGTTCCCCACCCAAAGTAAATTATGTACCTTCACTACTCTCAGTGCTCCATCCAAGTGTTGTTCAACATGGAGGTGTACTGATTCATCAGCTGATGATAGAGGGCGGTCGGCGATATTCAGCAGGAAGTTTCCTTGCCCATGTTTAACAGAAGCTATGAGACTTCATGGTGTCCAGAGTCAATGTTGAAGACTCCCAGGGCCACACCCTCCCGATTGTATACCACTGTGCCACCACATTTGGTGGGTCTGTCCTGCTGGTGGCACAGGACATACCCAGGGATGGTGATGGAGGAGGAGTCTGGTACATTGCCTGAAATGTATGATTCTGTAAGTATGACCATGTAAGGCTTGACTAATCTGTGAGACAGCTCACTCAATTTTGGCTCAAGTTCCCACAAGTCGGTGAGAAGGAACTTGCCGGGTCGATTGGGCTGGGTGTGCCGTTGTCGTATCCATAGTCAGTGTCGCGTGATCCTTCTGGTTTTGTTCTTTGTATCTGTTGTGTTCAACTGAATAGCTTGCTGGGCAATTTCGGAGGCCAGTTAAGAATCAACCACATTGCTGTGGGTCTGGAGTCACATAAAGACCAGACTGGGTAGGGACAGTAGATTTCCTTCCCTGAAGGACATTAGTGAACCAGGTGGTGTTCTACGACAATCTGGTCGATGGTCACCATTACCTACACTAGCTTTCTTTCCAGATTTAGTTAATTAACTGAATGTATCTTCCCAAGTTGCTGTGGTGGGATTTGAACTCGTGTCTCTGGTTCATTTGTCCAGGCATCTGGATTATTACCACTATGCTAATGTTTCCTACTTTTATACTCCATCCCTTTTGCAATGAAGGCCAACATTCTATTTGCCTTCCTAATTATTTGCTATATCTAACTGTTAACATTTTGTTTTTTATGTACAAGGACCCGCAGAGCCCTCTATATCACAGCATTTTGTAATCTCTACCCATTTAATTAATAATTTGTTTTTTTATTTTCCTGCCAATGGGGCCGAGGGCCAAAGTCTCCAAACCTCCCGGACCACCAGGTAAATTCATAGACACTTTTAGATCATAGGCATTTGCCAACAGCAGGTCTCCGATCGCAATTTCTGGGCCTATTACAGACAAAAGAGCTGATTACGAAAATAGTGACATTCTGGATTATGGCCCAGAAATTGCGGCCTCCCCAGGTCCTTATGGAGTTCCTGGAGGATCTGGGAAGGCTGTTTTTTGGCACGCAATGTGCATGCGCTGAAATGCGGCTTTTCTGATCTGTCAAGTTTCCGACTTGACAGACCTCCCACATATCAGGAGCGAGGACATTCCTGAAGCAGAAATTGGACTATTTGCCTATCTCTTGTGCTGCGAATGTTTTTAAAACTCTTGTGCCTGATGAAAGCAGGCATATAGCCTACTTTTACCTGCGTAAGATTTTAAAAACATATCAAAAACACGTTAAATTAAAATGTTAAAATATATATTTATTTTAAAATCCTGCCATCTCATGTAATTTTATTTTAAACCATAATTAAAACTTTTTTAAAAAATCGGCAAATAATTTTTTTTAAAACAACATTTCCATCAACTTTAATTTCTATAGTTTCGGACTTACGAAACTCATGTTACTATGAAGGAGAATATAGTATACCTGATTAACTGCCCATGGCCATGTGACTTCACATCAATGCCTGTGCACGTCCCGACAGGATGCACAGTCCGGAGAACCCTCCATACCGGGATATCTCGTGGGCACTGCACCTTCATTTGGTGCTCTTCTTTTTTCCAGAATCCAGTCGAATGCCCGCGGGATGGAGAAACTGGGATTTCTTGCCAACATGTTTTAGAATGTGTTCCGGAGTAACATTTGAACTCCTTTTTCCCTGAATCCTTTCAAAATGACTAGAAAGTTGAGCATGTTACCAATTTAAACATGTACCTGATCATATAGATTTAAGTTTTTTTTTTACTATTCGAGACACAGACAGATATTGACGCAATGTTGGGCGAAAGTGACTTTGTTCCCTCATCGATAGTAGTTAATATCTCTTCCTAGGATAATGAAGAAGGAAGTTGTGGACGGCAGGACGATATAGAAACATAGAAACATAGAAAATAGATTCAGGAGTAGGTCATTCGGCCCTTCTAGCCTGCACCGCCATTCAATGAGTTCATGGCTGAACATGCAACTTCAGTACCCCATTCCTGCTTTCTCGTCATACCCCTTGATCCCCTAGAAGTAAGGACTTCATTTAACTCCTTTTGGAATATATTAAATGAATTGGCCTCAACAATCTTCTGTGGTAGAGAATTCCACAGGTTCACCACTCTCTGGGTGAAGAAGTTCATAGAAACATAGAAACATAGAAAATAGGTGCAGGAGTAGGCCATTCGGCCCTTCTAGCCTGCACCGCCATTCAATGAGTTCATGGCTGAACATTCAACTTCAGTACCCCATTCCTGCTTTCTCGCCATACCCCTTGATCCCCCTAGCAGTAAGGACCTCATCTAACTCCTTTTTGAATATATTTAGTGAATTGGCCTCAACAACTTTCTGTGGTAGAGAATTCCACAGGTTCACCACTCTCTGGGTGAAGAAGTTCCTCCGCATCTCGGTCCTAAATGGCTTACCCCTTATCCTTAGACTGTGACCCCTGGTTCTGGACTTCCCCAACATTGGGAACATTCTTCCTGCATCTAACCTGTCTAACCCCGTCAGAATTTTATATGTTTCTATGAGGTCCCCTCTCATTCTTCTGAACTCCAGTGAATACAAGCCCAGTTGATCCAGTCTTTCTTGATAGGTCAGTCCCGCCATCCCGGGAATCAGTCTGGTGAACCTTCGCTGCACTCCCTCAATAGCAAGAATGTCCTTCCTCAGGTTAGGAGACCAAAACTGTACACAATACTCCAGGTGTGGCCTCACCAATGCCCTGTACAACTGTAGCAACACCTCCCTGCCCCTGTACTCAAATCCCCTTGCTATGAAGGCCAACATGCCATTTGCTTTCTTAACCACCTGCTGCACCTGCATGCCAACCTTCAATGACTGATGTACCATGACACCCAGGTCTCTTTGCACCTCCCCTTTTCCTAATCTGTCACCATTCAGATAATAGTCTGTCTCTCTCTTTTTACCACCAAAGTGGATAACCTCACATTTATCCACATTATACTTCATCTGCCATGCATTTGCCCACTCACCTAACCTATCCAAGTCGCTCTGCAGCCTCATAGCATCCTCCTCGCAGCCCAAAATACCACCCAACTTAGTGTCATCCGCAAATTTGGAGATACTACATTCAATCCCCTCGTCCAAATCATTAATGTACAGTGTAAACAGCTGGGGCCCCAGCACAGAACCTTGCGGTACCCCACTAGTCACTGCCTGCCATTCTGAAAAGTCCCCATTTATTCCTACTCTTTGCTTCCTGTCTGACAACCAGTTCTCAATCCATGTTAGCACACTACCCCCAATCACATGTGTTTTTAACTTTGCACATTAATCTCTTGTGTGGGACCTTGTCGAACGCCTTCTGAAAGTCCAAATATACCACATCAACTGGTTCTCCCTTGTCCACTCTACTGGAAACATCCTCAAAAAATTCCAGAAGATTTGTCAAGCATGATTTCCCTTTCACAAATCCATGCTGACTTGGACCTAACATGTCACCTCTTTCCAAAAGTGCTGCTATGACATCCTTAATAATTGATTCCATCATTTTACCCACTACCGATGTCAGTCTATAATTTCCTGTTATCTCTCCCTCCTTTTTTAAAAAGTGGGGTTACATTGGCTACCATCCACTCCATAGGAACTGATCCAGATTCAATGGAATGTTGGAAAATGACTGTCAATGCATCCACTATTTCCAAGGCCACCTCCTTAAGTACTCTGGGATGCAGTCCATCAGGTCCTGGGGATTTATCGGCCTTCAATCCCATCATTTTCCCCAACACAATTTCCCGACTAATAAGGATTTCCCTCAGTTCCTCCTCCTTACTAGACCCTCCGACCCCTTTTATATCTGGAAGATTGTTTGTGTCCTCCTTAGTGAATACCAAACCAAAGTACTTGTTCAATTGGTCCGCCATTTCTTTGTTCCCCGTTATGACTTCCCCTGATTCTGACTGCAGGGAACCTACGTTTGTCTTTACTAACCTTTTTCTCTTTACATATCTATAGAAACTTTTTCAATCCGTCTTAATGTTCCCTGCAAGCTTCTTCTCGTACTCCATTTTCCCTGCCCTAATCAATGTACTGGTCTGGTGGGCAGAACAGTGGCAAATGGACTTCAATCCGGATAAGTGTGAGGTAATGCATTTGGGGCGTCGAAGCCCCGGGAGCGTCGTGGAGTCATAATCCACCAGGGAGCAGTGCGAGCTGGTGCAGGAGTGCGACGGCAGCGAAGAATGACGTCATCAAGGCCTGGGTCGGTGATTGGAGCATGGGCAGATACAGCAGGAGTGGCGAGATCGGTGGGAGAAGGAGCGGCGAGAGACTGTAGAGGGACATGATCGGGGACCAGGGGAGGTGTGAGTTTGGGGCCAGGTGCCTGGGGGCAGCACAGGCCAGCCCACATTGTGATATGTGTGCGCACTCGGTCTGTGCAGCAGAGCTCATCCCCAGTCATCTTAGGGAATCATTAGCAGTGACCTAGCTCTGTCAAGCCCGTGTGGTGGCTGGTGTACAACAGCTACCACACGTTAAAAAAGATCCATGCACAGGCTTCTTCCACCCTTCAGGATGTAGTTTGGGTCCTTCATTGAAAGACCTGTGAACTCATCCTTTTTTGGCGTGGAAGCAAGTCATCCTCGTTTCGAGGGACCGCCTACGAATGCATTTGGGGAGGGCTAAAAAGGCAAGGGAATACATATTAAATGGTGTGACACTAAAAGGTGTATAGGAACAAAGGGACCTTGGAGTGTTAGTCCACAGATCTCTGAAGGTAGCAGGCAATGTAGATAAGATGGTTAATAAAGCACATGGAATACTTGCTTTTATTAGTCAATGCATGAAATACAAGATCAAGGAGGTTATGTTTGAACTGTATGAAACACTGGTTCGGCTGCAGCTGGAGTACTTTGTGCAGTTCCGGTCACCACATTACAGGAAATATGTGGTTGCAGTGGAAAGGGTACAGAGGAGATTTACAAGAATTCTACCTGGACTGGAGAATTTTGGCTATGAGGAATGATTGGCGATGTGGGATCTGTTCTCTTTGGATCAACGATGGAGAAACCAGATTAAGGTGTATAAAATTATGAAGGGCCTGGATAGAGCAGATAGGAAGAACATGGTATCCTTGGCAGATGGGTCAACAGCCAGGGGCCATAGAGTTAGTGTAATTGGGGGGATGTTTATAGGATATATGAGAGGAAATGTCTTCACCCAGAGCCCGTGGCGGGGGGAAGGAGGTGGGTGGTCTGGAACTCACTGCCTAAAAGGGTGGTAGAGGCCGGAACCCTCTCCACATTCAAAAGATACTTGGATGTACATTTAAAGTGCCGTAACCTACAAAGCAGTGGACGAAATGCTCGAAAATGGGATTAGGATGGAAATGACTTGGTCCACAGCGCGGACACGATGGGCCGAAGTGGCCGGCTTCTGTGCTGTAAATTTCTATCATTCTTTAATTCTATGATTCTTTTTTAATTCCACAATTGAGGAACTGGGCTGAAACTGTGAAATGGCAACACCTCAGAATAACCAAGAAATGAAAAGCAAATTCAACTCAATTATGGAACTGTAAAAAACAATTGGCGCCATATTATTTTAAAGAGAATATTTTTTTATTTCCCCATTATCTCTCTACAGTAGACACGGAGACTGGAATGAAGGAATATTTGGCAAGTTTCAGAGATATTGAGCTCCGTAGAATCACAGTATTCTACCGGCAGAGATTGGAAGATGCTATTGAAGGATTTGCTGATGGAGTTGGTTTGGCGTTCCTGAATGAAAACATAATTAATAGTCAGGAATATCAGGTAGATTGCAATCCCAGGATGGAATATTTCACGATTTTAAACTATAAAATGGAAACAGAATTCAGAATCAATGGTTCTTTGCAATTTATTTTCAGGATTTCTGGTCCACAGAAATTGGTTCATTGCTCAACAAAATTGAAAATAAATTTTCGGGTTATGTCAGCGAATATCGAACCTTCTGCAGTATTGCATATTGAGCAAAGGTTGTGATCTTCTGTTCATTTACAATAAAAAATAATTTAATAATAGCGCTTTCCAGTAATGGTTGAGTCAACATTTTAACGTAAAGATTAATTATAACAACAACTTATATTTATATAGTGCCTTTAACGTAGTGAAACATCCCAAGGTGCTTCACAGGAGTACAATGCAAACAAACAATGCTACCGAGCTCCATAAGGAGGAATTGGGGCTGGTGAACAAAAGCTTGTTCAAAAAGGTAGGCATTAAGCAATGTCTTAAAGGAGGAACCTTTAAGTGTACAGTGAAGAGGGAGCAACGTGTGGCGGACCGCCCGGAAATCAGCGTGGTCCCGGCATGCAAGACCATCAGCAGGCTGGGGCCATTGGAGGGATCAGCGTGTGGCGGCCCGGCTCGGAGATCAGCGTGGTCCTGGCCTGCAAGACCATCAGCAGGCCGGGGCCATTGGAGGGAGCAGTGTGCGGCGGCGTGCCACTTCAGGGAGCTGCACGTGCTACTGCAGGAGGGTAACGACTGACTGCAGTGAGGGCAGGCACAGCAGGAGCGCTGAGGTTGGGGCGAAGAAGCGGCAAGAGTTCATAGAGGGATGTGATCGGCGGCCAGGAGATGCGTGAGTTTGGGGCTCAGAAGAGGCAAGGGCCCAGGGGCAGCACATAAGAACATAAGAACATAAGAATTGGGAACAGGAGTAGGCCATCTAGCCCCTCGAGCCTGCTCCGCCATTCAACAAGATCATGGCTGATCTGGCCGTGGACTCAGCTCCACTTACCCGCCCGCTCCCCATAACCCTTAATTCCCTTATTGGTTAAAAATCTATCTATCTGTGACTTGAATACATTCAATGAGCTAGCCTCAACTGCTTCCTTGGGCAGAGAATTCCACAGATTCACAACCCTCTGGGAGAAGAAATTCCTTCTCAACTCGGTTTTAAATTGGCTTCCCCGTATTTTGAGGCTGTGCCCCCTGGTTCTAGTCTCTCCGACCAGTGGAAACAACCACCCTGCCTCTATCTTGTCTATCCCTTTCATTATTTAAAATGTTTGTATAAGATCACCCCTCGTCCGTCTGAACTCCAACGAGTAAAGACCCAGTGTACTCAATCTATCAACATAAGTTAACCCCCTCATCTCCGGAATCAGCCTAGTGAATCATCTCTGTACCCCCTCCAAAGCTAGTATATCCTTCCTTAAGTAAGGTGACCAAAACTGCACGCAGTACTCCAGGTGCGGCCTCACCAATACCCTGTACAGTTGCAGCAGGACCTCCCTGCTTTTGTAATCCATCCCTCTCACAATGAAGGCCACCATCCCAGTCGCCTTCCTGATTACCTGCTGCACCTGCAAACTAACTTTTTGGAATTCATGCACAAGGACCCCCAGGTCCCTCTGCACTGCAGCATGTTGTAATTTCTCCCCATTCAAATAATATTCCCTTTTACTGTTTTTTTTTCAAAGGTGGATGACCTCACATTTTCCAACACTGTATTCCATCTGCGAAACCTTAGCCCATTCGCTTAACCTATCTAAATCACTTTGCAGCCTCTCTGTGTCCTCTACACAACCCGCTTTCCCACTATCTAAATCTCTGCGATACGGGTGTGCTCTAGGTCCGTGCAACAGAGCTGGTCTCCATTCGTCATGGTTAATCCTTGTCACCGACCAAGACCTGGCTCTGTCAAGCCCCTTTGGTGGCTGGGGTGCAACGGCCACCTCACCTTAAAAACATCGATGCACAGGTATCTTCCACCCTTCAATATCTAGTTCGGGATCCGGAATATTAGCTCCTTCATTGAAACACCCGTGAACTCATCCACATTCAGCATGGAAGCAGGTCATCCTCGTTTCGAGGGACTGCTTATGATGATGAAAGGAGGAAAGAGAGCGAGCGAGGTGGAGAGGTTTAGGCAGGGAATTTCAGAGTTTAGGGCCAAGGCAACAGAAGGCCCGGCCACCAATCATTATAATTATTGATGCTCAGGAGGGCAGAATTAGAGGAGCGCAAATATATCGTGGGGTTCTGGGGCTGAAGGAGATTACTGAGATAAGGATGGGTGAGGCCATGAAAGGGTTTGAAAAAAAGGATGATAATTTTGAAATCGAGGCTTTGTTGAACTGGTCAGCGAGCACACGGTTGAAAGGTAATCTGGAGTATAATTCGCTGATATGCTGTCAAGTCTTCCATAATCTAAAATTATTTGAAATGCTAGTGTCTATAAAATGCAGAAGTAAAACAATTGATAGATTTTCTCAATAATTTCAAGCACTATCATCTTCTCCGATTAAAATTTATTTCTGAAATTGCAATCAAATGAACGACCAACACTCAAGCCACGTGACTATTTTCCTTTGAAGCTACACCTCTGGAATAACACGATGATTCAGATGAGGCTATTCCACACTTCGGCCGAATCTTTTCATGTTCACTGTTTATCCCAACTTTCCACATCTAATGGCCTCTGAAAAATCCATCGTCATTTATATTGCGACCAGAGACCACCCCAAATATGAGTTGCCCTTTGTGTGAAAAGTGCTTCCTGATATCAGTCCAGAACTTTTTCATCTATTTACAATTTATATCAATTACTTGAATGAAGGGACCAAGTGTAATGTAGCCAAGTTTTCTGATGATAAAAAGATGGATGGGAAAACACATTGTGAGGAAGACACGAACAATCTGCAAAGGGATATAGACAGGCTAAATGAATGGTAAAAAAGTTGGCAGCTGGAGTAGAATGTGAGAAAATATGGAGGTTATTAGCTTTGGCAGAAAATATAGAAAAGCAAATTATAATTTAAATGGAGAACAATTGCAAAATGCTGCAGTACAGAGGGAACTGCCGGTGCTTGTGCATGAAACACAAAATTAGTATGCAGATACAGCAATAATCAGGAAGGCAAATGGAATGTTGGCCTTTATTGCAAGGGAGATAGGGTATAAAAGCAGAGAAGTCCTGGTACAACTGCACAGGGTATTGATGAGGCCACACCTGGAGTACTGCATACAGTTTTGGTCTCCTTATTTAAGGAAGGATATACTTCCATTGGAGGCTGTTCAGAGAAGGTTCACTAGGCTGATTCTGAATGGTCTTGAATGTTATGAATATAGGTTGAGTAGGTTGGGCCTATACTCATTGGAATCCAGAAGAATGAGATGTGATCTTATCAAAACATATAAGGTAATAAGGGGGCTCTACAAGGTGGGTGCAGAGAGGATATCTCCACTCATAGGGGAACTAAAAGTAGGGGACTTAGTCTCAGAACAATGTGCCGCTCATTCAAAACTGAGATGAGGAGGAATTTCTTCTCTCAGAGGGTTGCAAATCTATGGAATTGCATGCGCCAGAGAGCTGTGGAAGCTGGGTCATGAATATTTTTAAGGCGGAGATAGACAGATTTTTGAGTGATAAAGGAATAAAGGGTTATGAGGAGCAGGCAGGGAAGTGGAGTTCGGGCCAGTACGGGATCAGCCATGATCTCATTAAATGGTGGAGCAGGCTCGAGGGGCCAGGTGGGCTATCCCTGCTCCTATTTATTATGTTTTTATGTTCTTATAAGCTGTGGAATGTGTGTTTATCTAACTGTTTCTCAAAACGCGGCCATCTGATATTTGGAATTAGGCCGCTTGCCCTTTTCTATACTTGTTGTTGGTCCTGAATGTTACACCTGTGCTTAGATAATCAGGATTAAATCCAGTACTAAAAAAGTGTTTTAACCAGAATGCCATTCAATGATAGACTCAGAATTATTATCTGATGATTTGGCAAAATAACTCACCATATATTTGCTTCGTTGATGGCTGTTTTGCCATATCTCGTGTTGATGGCCGGTATATTTTTGCCAATCATGCGGTAGGCCATTTTGCAAGTTGGCAATTTAAAAAAATGTTCATTCATGGGATGTGGGTGTTGCTGGCAAGGCCTACATTTATTGGCTTTCCCCACATGCTCCTGAGAAGGCGGTGGTGAGACAAATTCTTCAACCGTTGCAGTCCAAAATACTTCTTTGTAGCGATTTGGTACAACTGAATGGTTTATTAAACTATTTCACAGGGCAGTTAAGAGTCAACCACAACACCGTGGGTGTGAAGTCACGTATAGACCAGACCAGGTAAGGACGGCAGATGTCCTTCCCTAAAGGACATAGGTGAAGCAAATGGGATTTTATGACAATCCAGTAGTTTCATGGTCACCATTACTGATGCTAACTTTTTATTCCAGATTGATTTAATTCACTGAATTCAAATTTCCCATCTGACATGGTAGGATTTGAACTGACATCCCTGGATCATTAGTCTAAGTTCGATAATAGGGCAGCAAGATAACGACTATGCTACCATCCCCTTGACACCATTATGGTTGGACAATTACTTACTTGGAATGTAGGTTCCTGATATGTGTTCCCAAGGTCCGCTACCATTCTGGGTGCTACACATCTACCTGGGCAAATGTTGAGACTATTACCATTCCTAGAACTTTCAGCCTCTCCTCATGCCAGTTACACGCCGCTCATTGAATACTTTGAATTTGTGTATCTCGCAATACGTTGGGGCTCTTTCCTTCAGAAAACAGACAGCTGAGTGGTGACCTAACAGAATGTATAACTTGCTTCCAGACGGGGTAGTTGAGGCCAATAGAGTAGATGCACTTACCGGACAGCAAGATAAGGGAGAAAAGAACAGAATCATATGCTGATAGGGTGTGAGGAAGCTCGTGTGGAGCATAACCTTCGGCATTGACCAATTGGACCAAATTGCCTGTGTGCGTTATGTAATTCTATGTAATTCTATATAACCATGTTCTTTGAATTTCACCTGCCATAATTCTACCGACTTGAAGATTTTTCCAATGATCTTCTGCATTTCAACTATTCCTCATCCGTTTCGCGTTTAATTCCTGAATTAATATGACCTTTTACTTGTTACCAATTTTTATTGTCGTTTATAGAAACATAGACATAGTAGCATAGAAAATAGGTGTAGGCCATTCGGCCCTTCGAGCCTGCACTGCCATTCAATGAGTTCATGGCTGAACATGCAACTTCAGTACCCCATTCCTGCTTTCTCACCATACCCCTTGATCCCCCTAGTAGTAAGGACTTCATCGAACTCCTTTTTGAATATATTTAGTGAATTGGCCTCAACAACTTTCTGTGGTCGAGAATTCCACAGGTTCACCACTCTCTGGGTGAAGAAGTTTCTCCTCATCTCAGTCCTAAATGGCTTACCCCTAATCATTAGACTGTGATCCCTGGTTCTGGACTTCACCAACTTTGGGAACATTCTTCCTGCATCTAACCTGTCTAAACCCATCAGAATTTTAAACGTTTCTATGAGATCCCCTCTCATTCTTCTGAACTCCAATGAATACAAGCCCAGTTGATCCAGTCTTTCTTGATATGTCAGTCCCGCCATCCCAGGAATCAGCCTAGTGAACCTTCGGTGCACCCCCTAAATAGCAAGAATGTCCTTCCTCAAGTTAGGAGACCAACACTGTACACAATACTCCAGGTGTGACCTCACAAAGGCCCTGTACAACTGTAGTAACACCTCCCTGCCCCTGTACTCAAATCCCCTCGCTATGAAGGGCAACATGCCATTTGCTTTCTTAAACGCCTGCTGTAGCTGCATGCCAAACTTCAATGACTGATGTACCATGACACCCAGGTCTCGATGCACCTCCCATTTTCCTAATCTGTCACCATTCAGATAATAGTCTATCTCTCTGTTTTAACTCCAAAGTGTATAACCTCACATTTATCCATATTATACTTCATCTGCCATGCATTTGCCCACTCACCTAACCTATCCAAGTCACTCTGCAGCCTGATAGCATCCTCCTCGCAGCTCACACTGCCACCCAACTTAGTGTCATGCGCAGATTTGGAGATACTACATTTAAGCCCCTTGTCTAAATCATGAATGTACAATGTAAACAGCTGGGGCCCCAGCACAGAACCTTGCGGTACTCTACTAGTCACTGCCTGCCATTCTGAAAAGTACCCATTTACTCCTACTCTTTGCTTCCTGTCTGCCAACCAGTTCTCAATTCACGTCAGCATACCAGCCCCAATCCCATGTGCTTTAACTGGTCTTCCATTTCTTTGTTCCCCATTATGACTTCCCCTGATTCTTACTGCAGGCGACCTACATTTGTCTTTACTAACCTTTTTCTCTTTACATATCTATTGAGCTTTTGCAGTCCGTTTTAATGTTCCCTGCAAGCTCCTCTTGTACTCTATTTTCCCTGCCCTAATCAAACGCTTTGTCCTCCTCTGCTGAGTTCTAAATTTCTCCCAGACCCGGGTTCGTTGCTATTTCTGTCCAATTGTATGCTACTTCCTTAGCTTTAATACTATCCCTGATTCCCCTTGATAGCCATGGTTGAGCCTCCTGCCCTTTTTTATTTTTACGCCAGACAGGGATGTACAATTGTTGTAGTTCATCCATGCGGTCACTAAATCTCTGCCATTACCCATCCAATGTCAACCCCTTAAGTATCATTCGCCAATCTATCCTATACTTCAGGTTGATTATGCAGGTTATAAATAGGAAAGGTTGTAACTGTCTTTAGGACGTTCAATGCAATCTATCCATCTTGACATCACTCACCTTACTAATGCTTCCACTTGCCCAGATGGTATAATTCTTTACACATTCAAATGTTCACCCAGGTAACTTAGATCTCCATGCTTTTCATGTGGAACATCGTGGAAAGTGTTAAAGGTTGGCCACTAAGATTAGCAATGTTGGTCAGCTGAAATATCGTTATTCTGAAACCAATCACCTAGGAAAATTGCATCTGGGTTATTCGCAAGTCTTACTCCAGAAGTGGTCCATTCGGATAGTTCGACAAATATTAAAATCATAAGAGTCGTAGGGGTAAAGTTTTCATTTTCATCGCATGGTATACTGGCGTAACAGAAGGCGCACACTTTATAGAACGGAGGAAGGTAGATATAAATGGAGTCTAACTTATATAATTAGATCGGTGTTCCATCGCATACTTCCTCACTAAAATCAATAACTTTGGTCAGAAAGTACTCACCTATCTCTCTGTCTGACTACCCGTCTGTCCATTCGTTCATCTCTCTGTCTGTCTCCTTGTCTCCCTGCCTCACTGTCATCGATATCCCTATACCCATTTCTCTCTATTTATGTTTCATTTATCTCTAGTTTATCTATCTATCATTTTTGTATTTATGCGTCTCTCTCTCGCGCGCTCTCTCTCTCCATCTATCCATCTAACATGGTTCTTTAAACCATTTAACCTAATAATGCAAAAAAGCAAAAACCTACAGATGCAGGCAATCTAAAATGATATCAAAAATACTGGAAACAATACTCGTTGAATGGATTAATTTGAGATGGTTAAATTATTCCTGGCATTCTTCCCATAGACGATAACTCAACTTCTGAGTGTTTCTAGCATATTTTATTTTCGCAATAAAATGAATCCTAATTCGTTTCCCAAAGTAGATCATGTCTCCATGTGATCCAATTACACAGAATTATATAGAATAAACAGCAGAGAAACTGATCATGCGGTTCAACTTATCCATGTCGGTGTTGATGCGCCACAAAAGCCTCATTCCATCCCGCTTCATCTAACCCGAGCAACATATCCTTCTATTCCTTTTCCTTCGTGTGTTTATTTAGCTTCCTCTTAAACGCATCTCTGCTATTTAACTGAAATAAGCTTGTGGTAGCGAGTTCCTATTTCTTACCACTTTCTGGGAAAAGGCGTTACTCCTGAATCCCAAAAAGGATTTATATTGATTATCTTGCACATATAGCCCCTTGTGGCCTTTCCCACAAGTGTAAACATCTTCCCTGCGTCTAACCTATCAAACCATTTGTGCTAATCACTGTTGTGTTTCCATGTTTACACGGCTTTATGAATCTGTCTAGCTACTTTGAGAGATTAGTGCATCTGCATCCCGAGATTCTTTTTTTCCTGTACCCCGTTAGACTCTTATTTCATAAGGACTATTTTCTTCTTCCTACCAAAATTCACCACTTCATACTACTCTATATTGAAATTCGATTGCCAGTTTCATATCCATTGTGCAAGTTTATTAATGCCATTTTTATTTTGTCGAAGCTATTAACTATACCTCTTGTTATTAACGAGACCACTTGTTATTAACTATACCTCTCGTTATCAAATACAACTCTTGTTATTTACTACGCCCGTCAATTTCTTTCAAGCAAACATTTCAAAATTGTACTTCTGCTTCCCGAGTCCAAATCAATCGCACTGGATATATTTGTCTTGCATGTTTTATGCACGATTGATATATAACAGCTCAAGACGTTTGGTTGAAAATGTCTGCCTTTTTTCCCAGTTTGTCCAGGAGCTCGTAAATGGAGAACATAGAAATGAAGCTTCCAAATTCCTTTTCGATAAAGTATTCGAAAGCAGAGCTAAAGCAGGGAGAGCAATGTGGGAAATATTTGTGAAAATGCAGAGTACGAAGCCAAAGCTCAGAGGAATACTGAAAGAAATAAGAGAAAAAGGTATTAGGTCATTCACTTTCACAGCAGTTCAATGTTAAAATATATGTTTTCCTTAATACTTGATTGTAAATAGGAATCATACATTTCTCAATAGGTTGCAATTTACCAAATGATGCAAGCTGGAGTCAAATTCTATCAAAAGTGCCGCAATACTTGGAAGGTACGTGGTGTTTTAAGATTTTATATTATATTGAACTACTGGTCAGTTAATAGCACATGACGTCCCAAAGCACTTTACAGCCATAAAAAGTACTTTTGCTGGATATTAAGCCGCAACATTGTTTATCATGTCACACGGTCAATATGTTGTATCTTTTGAAAAAATATTGCTTTTGAGCAGCGCATGCACATTCAGTAAGTCATGATTTTCTGATGACTTTTCAATTGTAAGATCGAATTAGTCTTAATTAAATATAGAGCACCATCGTACTTCAGCTAAACTAGTGATATCCGCAGGTTGCATGCTAACTGAAGCAAGAACCTTCAAGAAATGCAAAAAGACAGAATCAGTTTGAAAAAGATAAAGGAGCAGGATTTTATACTGATACACAGATGCTGGTGGAGAGATCTTCAAATCAGACATGGGTACTGTAGAAATTTCTGCAGAATATAAAAAAGTCACCATACGCCAAATGAGGACAAATGAAATACATGCATCAATCTCGGCTTAATAGTGGAAATGATGGCTCAGATGTCTCTATATGCACACTAGAAGCCTTAGGAATTAAACTGGATATCTGAAGTAATTTGTAAGAGAGCGAGGCTATTGTATCATAAGCATATCCGAAACTTGGTACAACAATGGCTCGACTGAGTACATTTATAGAGAAACTGATTGTTTGATATACGAGATAAAACAAACTGGGGTAACGTGTAATTTTTACGTGAAATAGTACTTTATAACATGAAACTAACAATTGGGTTAAGTTGTACATTATGTGACATGAGAGGAAGACATCTAAGTTGCTACAGACCACCCATGTGCGGGGGGGGGGGGGCGATATGAACCTCAGAACACGATTAGGTCATTTAACCACTTGAGCCTGTTCTGCCATTCAATGAGATCACGGCTGATCTGTGAACTTACTCCATATACCCGCCTTTGGCCCAAATCGTTAACACCTTTGGTTAAGAAAAATCTATCAATGTCAAATTTAAAGTAAAGAACACATCCAATAACAATCGCCGTTTAAAGATGAGATCTAAAATTCAACCACACATTGCATGTAGACGTCTTATCTAACTTCACTTCTGAACGGCCTGGCTCTAATTTTGAGGCTATGACCCCCAGCAATAGACGCCCCAACCAGCGGAAATAGTTGCTCTCTATCTACCCGATCAATTCCCCTTAACATCTTGAAAGCATTGATCAAATCACCAGTTAACCTTATAAATTACAGGGAACACAACCCGAATTGTTGTAATCTTTCCTCATAATTTAACACTTGAAGTCCAGGTATCATTCTGCTCAGCCAACGCTGCACTCCCTCAAAGATACATCTTTCCTAAAGTGCATTGCCCAGATCTGAACACAGTATTCCAGGCGTGGTCAAATCTGGGCTTTGACCAGCTGCAGTATTGTATTCTCCTCCACAAAAATATAATTCCCAGAATCACATTAGTCTACAAGTTATGTTTTGTCCCTATCCATGACATTTTAGCGATCTATATACGTGGACTCCGAATGTTTCTTTGGACATCTACTGCTTCTAGTGTTTCTCCTTTTATAAAGTACTCTGGTCTAGTCTTTAGGTCCAAAGTCCAAAGTGGTTCGATGAGGGTCTGATGTAGTGAATATGGCTTTTGATAAGGTCCCACATGGCAGATTTGTCACGAAAGTAAAAGCCCATGGCATCCAGGACAAAGTGGCGTGTTGGATCCAAGGTTGGTTCAAAGCTAGTTGTTAATGGGTGTTTTTTGTGACTGTGCTGTTTCCAGTTGGGTTTCGCAGGGCGCAGAACTAGGTCCCTTGCTTTTGTGCCATATTTCAATGATTGAGACTTGAATTTAAGGGGTATGATTAAGATATTTGCAGATTATACTAAAATCCACTGCGTGGTTGATAATGGAGAAGAAAGCTGTGGAAGGCAAGAAGATATCAATTAACGGTCAGGTGGGCAGAACAGTGGCAAATGGAATTTAATGCAGATAAGTGTCAGGTGATGCATTTTGGGAGGGCTAAAAAGGCAAGGGACCTTGGAGTGCATGTCCACAGATCCCTGAAGCTCGCAGGCCAGGTAGAAACGGTGGTTAAGAAGCCATAGGGAATACTTGCCTTTATTAGCCGAGGCATAGAATACAAGAGCAGGGATGTTATGCTTGAACTGTATAAAATACTAGTTAGGCCACAGCTGGTGCACTGCGTGCAGTTCTCGTCAACATATTACAGGAAAGATGTGATTGCACTGGAGAGTGGACAGAGGATATTTGCGAGGATGTTGCCTGTACTGGAGAATTGTTGTTTTGAGGACAGATTGGATAGGCTGGGTTTGTATTCCTTGGAAAAGCGAAGGGTGAGGGGAGACCTTATCCAGATGTATAACATTAGCTTGGATGATGTGGAATCTATGCGGGTAGAGCTGCACAGCACCAAAGGGCAACATTTTTTAGTGGGAGTTGTGTACAGACCTCCAAACAGTAGTAGCGATGTTTGGGAGGGCATCAAAAAGGAAATTAGGGGTGCATGCAATAAAGGTGCAGCAGTTATCATGGGTGATTTTAATATGCATATAGATTGGGCTAACCAAACTGGAAGCAATACAGTGGAGGAGGATTTCCTGGAGTGCATAAGGGATGGTTTTCTAGACCAATATGTCGAGGAAGCAACTAGGGGAGAGGCCATCTTAGACTGGGTGTTGTGTAATGAGAGAGGATTAATTAGCAATCTCGTGGTGCGAGGCCCCTTGGGGAAGAGTGACCATAATATGGTGGAATTCTACATTAGGATGGAGAATGAAACAGTTAACTCAGAGACCATGGTCCAGAACTTAAAGATGGGTAACTTTGATGGTATGAGGCGTGAATTGGCTGGGATAGATTGGCGAATGATACTTAAGGGGTTGACAATGGATGGGCAATGGCAGACATTTAGAGACCACATGGATGAACTACAACAATTGTACATCCCTTTCTGGCGCAAAAATAAAAAAGGGAAGGTGGCTCAACCGTGGCTATCAAGGGAAATCAGGGATAGTATTAAAGCCAAGGAAGTGGCATACAAATTGGCCAGAAATAGCAGCGAAACCGGGGACTGGGAGAAATTTAGTACTCTGCAGAGGAGGACAAAGGGTTTGATGAGGGCAGGGAAAATAGAGTACGAGAGGAAGCTTGCAGGGAACATTAAGACGGATGCAAAAGCTTCTAAAGATATGTAAAGAGAAAAAGGTTAGTAAAGACAAACGTAGGTCCCCTGCAGTCAGAATCAGGGTAAGTCATAATGGGGAACAAAGAAATGGCAGACCAATTTCACACATACTTTGATTCGGCATTCACTAAGGAGGACACAAACAACCTTCCGGATATAAAAGGGGTCAGAGGGTCTAGTAAGAAGGAGGAACTGAGGGAAATCCTTATTAGTCGGGCAATTGTGTTGGGGAAATTGATGGGATTGAAGGCCGATAAATCCCCAAGGCCTGATGGTTGCATCCCAGAGTACTTAAGGAGGTGGCCTTGGAAATAGCGGATGCATTGACAGTCATTTTCCAACATTCCATAGATTCTGGATCAGTTCCTATAGAGGGGAGGGTAGCCAATGTAACCCCACTTTTTAAAAAAAGGAGGGAGAGAGAAAACAGCGAATTATAGACCGGTCACCCTGACATCGGTAGTGGGTAATATGATGGAATCAATTATTAAGGATGTCATAGCAGCGCATTTGGAAAATGGTGACATGATAGGTCCAAGTCAGCATGGATTTGTGAAAGGGAAATCATGCTTGACAAATCTTCTGGAATTTGTTGAGGATGTTTCCAGTAAAGTGGACAAAGGAGAACCAGTTGATGTGGTGTATTTGGACTTTCAGAAGGCTTTCGACAAGGTCCCACACAAGAGATTAATGTGCAAAGTAAAATCACATGGGATTGGGGGTAGTGTGCTGACGTGGATTGAGAACTGGTTGGCAGACAGGCAGTAAAGAATAGGAGTAAATGGTACTTTTCAGAATGGCAGGCAGTGACTAGTGGGGTATCACAAGGTTCTGTGCTGGGGCCCCAGCTGTTTAGATTGTACATTAATGATTTAGACGAGGGGATTAAATGTAGTATCGCGAAATTTGTGAATGACACTAAGTTGGGTGGCAGTTTGAGCTGCGAGGATGATGCTATGAGGCTGCAGAGCGACTTGGATAGGTTAGGTGAGTGGGCAAATGCATGGCAGATGAAGTATAATGTGGATAAATGTGAGGTTATCCACTTTGCTGGTAAAAACAGAGAGACAGACTATTATCTGAATGGTGACAGATTAGGAAAACGGGAGGTGCAATGAGACCTGGGTGTCATGGTACATCAGTCATTGAAGGTTGGCATGCAGGTACAGCAGGCGGTTAAGTAAGCAAATGGCATGTTGGCCTTCATAGCGAGGGGATTTGAGTACAGAGGCAGGGAGGTGTTACTACAGTTGTACAGGGCCTTGGTGAAGCCAACACCTGGAGTATTGTGTACAGTTTTGGTCAGCTAACTTGAGGAAGGACATTCTTGCTATTGAGGGAATGCAGCGAAGGTTCACCAGACTGATTCCTGGGATGGTGGGATTGACACATCAAGAAAGATTGGATCAACTGGGCTTGTATTCACTGGAGGTCAGAAGAATGAGAGGGGATCTCATAGAAACGTTTAAAATTCTGACGGGTTTAAACAGGTTAGATGCAGGAAAAATTTTCCCAATGTTGGGGAAGTCCAAAACCAGGTGTCTCAGTCTAAGGATAAGGGATAAGCCATTTAGGAGCGAGATGAGGAGAAACTTCTTCACCCAGAGAGTGGTGAACCTGTGGAATTCTCTACCACAGAAAGTTGTTGAGGCTAATTCACTAAATATATTCAAAAATGAGTTAGAGGCAGTCCTTACTACTAGGGGGGGTCAAGGGGTATGGCGAGAAAGCAAGCAGGAATGGGGTACTGAAGTTGCATGTTCAGCCATGAATTCATTGAATGGCGGTGCAGGCTCGAAGGGCCTAATGGCCTACTCCTGCACCTATTTTCTATATTTCTATGTTTCCATGAGGGGCCGAGATAGAGTGGGTAGGAAGGAGGTATTTCCCTTAGCAGATGGTTCAACAACCGGAGGGCATATATTTAGATTTATTGATTGGAGGTGTTGATGGTATTTGAGGGGAAATTTCTTCATCCAGAGGGTGGTGGCGGTCTTGAACTTACTGCCTGAATGGATGGTAGAGGCGGAAACCCTCAACACATATAAAAAGTACTTGGATGTGCACTAGAATAGGCATAACCTACACGGCTACGGACCAAGAGCTGTGTAGCTCTTTGTCGACCGGCATGGACACGATGTACTGAAATGGCCTTCTTCCATGATGTAAATTTCTGTGATTGTATGAAAGTCAACGTTTAACTGATTGTCCCAGAGGTGCGCTCCATCCCGATGCAGGACCTCTACGCCAATCTTTGGGTGAAAACCCACATTGACCAGGGGTGCACGCAGATCGCAGGCACCCCTAGAATCACGTGGGCCGGCCCAACCATTGAGAGAGGGGAACCCCATTTTGCTTAATCACGTGCAAAAACTCAATAAGCATGCATATGATTTACCAAAAACACAATTACACACCAGGTAAATAATAAAAAACATTACTTGTTCAAAATAATTAAATTTCAATTTAATTAAACATTTAAAACAAAAAATAATACTTTGATGAATAAATTTGACCGTTTTAAAGGAATTACAAATTAACTAAACTAATATTAAAGGTTTTCTATGTTTCAGTAATTAACTAAAGATAATATATATTTAAACTCTGCACCGATAAAATAAGGCCATACGCCTTCTTTTACAAGGTACAAATTTCAGAGGCATTCGATAGGAAGTATTTGGGCAAATATTCCAACTCTGCGCCAGCGAATGATGTTTATCCCGCTATGGGCACGAATTGGCAAGCTGAAACTTGTCAGATCACGGTTTTCGCACATGCGAATCTCGAGTGAAAACCCGGATTTTGCAGAGCACTATACAGAAACAGAGAAACGAAGAAACATAGAAAATAGCTGCAGGAATAGGCCATTCGGCCCTTAGAGCCTACATCACCATTCAATGTGATCATGGCTGATTATGCAAATTAAGTACTCCATTGCTGCTTTCGCTCCATACTCCTTGATACCTTTAGCAGTAAGGGCCACATCTAACTCTGTTTTGAATATATCTAACGAGCTCGCTTCAGCAACTTTCTGTTGTACAGAATTCCACAGATTCACTATTCTCTGAGTGAAGAGGTTTTTCCTCATCTCGATCCTAAATGGCTTACCCCTTATCCTTAGACTGCGACCCTGGTTCTGGACTTCCCCAACATCGGGAACATTCTTCCTGTATCTAACCTGTCCAATCCCGTTAGAATTTTATATGTTTCTATGAAATCACCTCTCATTCTTCTAAATTCCAGTGAATATAAGCCTAGCCGATCCAGTCTTTCTTCATATGTCAATCCTGACATCCCGGGAATCAGTCTGGTTAACCTTTGCTGCATTCCCTCAATAGCAAGAATGTCCTTCCTCAGATTAGCAGACCAAAACTGTACACAATATTCAGGATGTGGCCTCACCAAGACCCTGTACAACGGCAGTAAGACCTCCCTGGTACCATACTCAATTCCTCTCGTTATGAAGGCCAACAAGTATTTGCCTTCTTCACCGCCTGCTGTACCTGCATGCCAACTTTCAATGACTGATGTACCATGATACCCAGGTCTCGTTGCACCTCCCCTTTTCCTAATCTGTCACCATTCAGCTAATATTCTGCCTTCCTGTTTTTGCCACCAAAGTGGATAACCTCACATTTGTCTACATTATACTGCATCTGCCATGCATTTGCCCACTCACCTAACCTGTCCAAGTCAACCTGTAGCCTCTTAGCATCCTCCTCACAGCTCACACTGCAACCCTGCTGAGTGTCATCTGCAAACTTGGAGATATTACATTCAATTTGTTCGTTTCAATCATTGATGTATATTGTAAATAGCTGGGGTCCTGGCACTGAACCTTGCGATACCCCACTAGTTACTGCCTGTCATTCTGAAAAGGATGCATTTTTTCCAAGTCTTTGCTTCCTGTCTGCCAACCAGTTCTCCATCCACGTCAATACATTACCCCCAATACCATGTGATATAATTTTGCACATTAACCTCTTGTCAAAAGACTGTTGAAAATCGAAATACACCACATCCACTGCTTCTCCCTCGTCCACTCTACTTGTTACATCCTCAAAATGTTCTAGAAGATTTGTCAAGCATGATTTCCCTTTCATAAATCCATGCTGTCTTGGACCGATCCTGTCACTGCTTTCCGAATGCCCTGCTATTTCATCTTTAGTAATTGCTTCCAACATTTTCACCACTTTTGATGTCAGGCTAACCGGTCTATAATTCCCTGCTTTCCCTCTCCCTCCTTTTTTCAAATGTGGGGTTGCATTAGCTACCCTCCAATCCATAGGAACTGATCCAGAGTCTATTTAATTTTGGAAAATGACCACCAATGCATCCACTATTTCTCGAGGCACTTCCATAAGTATTCTGGGATGCAGACTATCAGGCCCTGGGCATTAATCGGCCTTCAATCCCATCAATTTCCCAACACAATTTCCTGACCAAGGAGGATTTCCTTCAGTTCCTCCTTCTTGCTGGATCATCAGTGATCTAATAATTCTGGAAGATAATTTTTGTCTTCCTTTGTGTAGACAGAACCAAAGTCTTTGTTGAATTAGTCTGCAATTTCTTTGTCGCCCATTATAAATTCACCTGATTTTGACTGCAAGGGACTTATATTTGTCTTCACTAATCTTTTGCTCTTCACATATCTATGGAAGCTTTTGCAGTTTTTTTATGTTCACTGGAAGCTTATTCACATACTCTATTTTCACCCTCCTAATTAAACCCTTTGTCCTCCTCTGCAGAATTCTAAATTTCTCCCAGTCCTCCGATTTGCTGCTTTTTCTGGCTAATTTGTATGCATCTTCTTTGGATTTAACACTATCCTTAATTTGCCTCAGTTGAGCCACTTCCCCGTTTTATGGTTATGCCAGACAGGGCGGACAATTGTTGACGTTCATCCATGTGATCTTTAAATGTCTGCCATTGTGTACACACCGTCAACCCTTTAAGAATCATTCGCCAGTCTATTCTAGCCAATTCATGTATTATTCCATCGAAGTTACCTTTCTTTAAGTTCAGGACCCTAGTCTCTGAATTAACTGTGTCACTCTCCATTGTAATGAAGAATTCTACCATATTATGGTTACTGGTCCCCAAGGGGCCTTGCACAACAAGATTGATAATTAATCCTCTCTCATTGCACAACACCCAGTCTGTACACAAGTCCCACTCTCGTTTTTTGTCCTTTGGTGTTCCGCAGCTCTACCCATACAGATTCCACATCATCCAAGCTAATGTCCTTCCCCTTGCATTAATTTCCTCTTCAACCAGCAATGCTACCCCACCTCCTTTTCCCTTCTGTCTATACTTCCTGAATATTGAATACCCCTGGATGTTGAGTTCTCAGCCTTGGTCACCCTGGAGCCATGTCTCCATAAATCCAGTTACATCATATCCGTTAACAGCTGTCTGTGCAGTTAATTCATCCACCTTCTTATAAATTCTCCTCGCATTGAGACACAAAGCCTTCAGGCTTGTTCTTTTAACACTCTTTGTCCTTTTAGATTTATGTTGTAATTACAATCCTGGTGTGCCTTCCGAGTATGCGGTCATAGGCCCTGGAAGATCAGGGTCATTTTGTAATTTGGTGCTGCCATATACACTGCTTACAATTCTGCTTTTCTTCATGACATCAGCAACCTTGGATATGTCGCTCACTATCCCATCATCTAATTCGTAAATACATCGAGTAAATCGTTAAGACACAAACACAGATTCCTCTCGGACATCACTGGTCACATCGAGAAGCTGCCCATTATCCCTACTCTCTGTCTCCTGTCATTCAGCCAATATCCTAACCAGGTCAACAAGTTGATTTCAATTTCATGAGCTTAAAGATTAGCTAACAGGCTCTTTTGAGGGACTTTATGGAATTCCTTCTGAAACCCCATATAAATAGCATCCATACACATTCCCCTGTGCACAACTGTAGTTACATCTTCAAAATAATTATTCCGGTTCATCAGGCATGAGCTACCCATTAGAAATCCATGCCGGCTGTCTCTGAGCAACTGAAGAATTTCAAGGTTTTAAATCACACTAGGCTTTATTTAGACTCTGGGGGCAGGGTCAGGGTGGTGAGGGGAGCGGGGGAGGGGGCTGGATACATAGTGCCCCGTCTGTGAGCAGTAACAGCCGCAAGGTGGAATTTCCTGCACCTGGTGCAGATGTCCCACCTAACGACTGACATCCGGATTCACGGCCAAAGTGCAAAATAATGCGCTCCACTTGTTCTCTGGGGCAAGAGCAGTAGGGTGAAGAGCGGAAGGAATCCAAGAGGGGCGCAGAACTCCGTGGTGTGTACGTAGTGCTGCTGCCGAGCAAGGAGCCTTCCATTGTTAAAAGGGAGAGACAAGGTGCGGCACCACCAGGGAATGTGTTACCGTGGCATCGGCCCAGCACTGAAGCAGAGTAATTGGTAAGTCGGCTGATTCTTTTAAAAAAGCGCCACCTCCCCTTTAACTTTCATCCAGCAGTGGCCTACAGCCAGTAAGTTTATTTTCATTGTCCCTTTTTCTTGCACTTATTATCTTTTTGTCACTTTTTGTTCTTTGTATCACTCCTATTCTCCAGAATCGTTGCCTTTTTGCATTTTTGTATGCTTTTTTTTAATTTTCACGTTGTCCCTTACCTCTTTTGTCGTCAATGGCTGTTTTCTGGCAAATGGAGCTCTTGCCCCTGAGAGTTATAAAATGGTATTAAATGTATTAAATTATTTTTGAAACGCTCCCACTGATCTTTTCTCAGTTTACCCATTTACTGATTTTCCCAGTTTACTGTGGGCAGTCTCTGTCTCATCCGGTTGAACTCTGTCTTATCTAAATCTAGAATCTTAGTTGCTGTTTCACGTTTGTCCCTTTCAAACACAGCGTTCAATTCGATCGTTTTATGATAGCTATTAAATAAATGTTCACACACAGTTAAGTTGTTAAATACATCTGGCTCCTTACTCAACATTAAATCTAAGATGGCATCGCCATTGTTGGTACAAGTATCATGTGGTTAAATAAAAGAAGCACGTACAAGATCAGATGCAGTTGAAATAGTTTACTTAAATTCACCACGAATAGATTGGATGAATGTTGACGTGTACAATAGGATTGAGGACAGGAACTTGTGTGTAAAATTAAATTGTTATCTACAGCAAATTATTTAAGTGGCGTGCCAAGCAGGATCTGATATTAATCAATCATCAGCAGATGCTCAAGAATAGCGGAGTCAAGGAACAACGTGGCAATAGCGGGTTCAATATTCATGATTTAAAGTTGTGACTGTAATAGAAATTATAATACGTAGAATAGAAATTTAAAAAAAATGTAAAATTCAAGAAAAAGATGTTGAGACCGGGCTGGACATACTGCATAGAATCTGCAGAACATCTAAGGCATTCGGGAAAAGTAGTAACACAGAGGAAATAATATGAAAGCAGGCCAGGGTATTAGTGCTGAAAGAGACTTTGCTCGCTAATGTGAAAAGCTATTGGTAGCAGATAGGTTGTTAAGCATAAAAAATTATTAATTTTCCTCGTGTCACTCTCCATCCACAATCCACTTCCCCCAAGTCCTTGCAACCATACTTCCATCTCTCTCAGCCCCTGGAAAAGCTCTTTCCCAAGTTCCTTACAACTGTACTTGCGAAATCCCAACTGTCCAGGCTTTTGTCCTCCATTCACCACAACATTTCTGCAGCTACCAATCTGCTCAACCTCACCGGCACCATCACGTTTGATGAACTAGTGCCCGTTTCAAAATAATCTCTCACTCCCGCTGTTCGTTTCCCCTGGTACAGCCCTCATGCTCACTCCCTGAAGTCCAAGAGGCGCAGACTTGAACAAATATGGCAGACTTTAGCCATTCACCACCAGATCTGCCTGGACCACATCAAGCATTATCTTGTTATTCTGGTCTGCCAAAACTGCTGACTATTCGAGAATCATCCTGGAATGCAAAATTAGCCCCGGCTTCTATTCTCTACTGATAGTCGTATTTTTAAACCCCTCTCCCCTGACTCCTCCACCATCACTTCTGACAACAAGTATGAGTAGCTCATGGACAACTTTGGCTCCAAGTTTCAGACAATCCATTATTTTCTACCTAACCGGGCTAAACTACTACCAAGATTCTTCCCTGCCCAAGCCCTGAACTCACGTCATTCTCTAGTTTCTCTCTGGTCTCCCCTCATGACCTCTCCGCCTGTCCATGAGACCCACTTCCCGCTCACTTGAACCTATTCCCAACAAACTGCTGACTACCCAACTTCCTTTTCTGGCTCCCATGTTAGCTGACGTTAACAGTTCGCTCTCCTCAGGTACTGCCCCATCTCCCTCACATTTGCTATCACAACTACTCTCATCAAAAAAAACATTGACCACACCATCCTTGAAAACTACTGACATTATTCGAAAACATAGTGTCAGTTTCCACATGGTCACTGATGACACCCGTCATTACCTCACGACACGTCTCTCAACATCCGAACTGATTGAGCAGAACTTTTCGCCAATTATATATTGAGAAGATCTAAGCTATTGTTTTCTGTCCCCCCCACAAACTCCAATCCCCATTCACTGACTCCATATCTCTTCCCAACATATTTCTGCTGGGGAACCAGACTGTTCGCAAATTTGGTGCAATATTTGACCTGAAATCAGCTCCGACCACATATCCACAGCCTAACTAAGACATCTTATTTCCACCTCCGTAACATCGCCTGTCTCCACCCCGCCTCAGCTCATCTGCTGCTTAAACCCTCAACAATGCCTTTATAACATATCAGCATAGAAACATAGACATTTACAATGCAGGAGGAGGCCATTTTGGCCAATCGTGTCCCCGCCAGCCAAAAAAGAGCCGCATGTCCCTCGGTCAGCAGCCCACAAGGTTACAAATAAACCTATGAACAATTAACAATTTCGGAAAGGTAAAGAGCACCCAGCCCAACCAGTCTGCCCCACACAACTGCGACACCCTTTAAACTGAAACACTCTACATCTGGAGCCATGTGATCTCCTGGGAGAGGCAAAAACCAGATAAAAACCCAGGCCAATAGGGGAAAAAAGTTTAGCAAAATTCATCTTCAACTCATGCAGGCGATCGAAACTAGTGCAGGAGATCACCCTGGCAGTATTCGATTCCCTCAAGTACTTACCATCATATCTGCGCTGGCCAACTATAGATTATGCAGTCTAATCCAAATTACCAGCTTTAGCTCCGGAACCCTGCAGGTTACTGCACTTTAAGTGCCCATCCAAGCACCCTTGAAATGTGGTGAGTGTTTCTGCATCCACCACCCTTCCAGGCAGTGAGTTCCAGACCCCCCACAAACCTTTGCGTGAAGAATCCTCCCCCCCGTCAAATCTCTTCTGAACCTTCCACCAAGCACCTTAAAATTATGCCCCCTCATAATTGACACCTCCACCAAGGGAAATACGCCCTTGCTACGAACTATATCCAAGCTCCTCAAAATTTTCTAAACCTTAATGTGGTCTCCTCTCAACCTCTTCTGTTCCAATGGGAACCACCCGAGCCTATTCAATCTGTCCTCATAGCTAAGATTATCTATTCCAGACAACATCCTGGTAAATCTCCTCTGCACCCTCTCTAGTGCAATCACGTCCTTCCTATAATATGGCGATCAGAACTACCCGCACTACTCCAGCTGTGGCCTAACCAGAGTTTTATACAATTTAAGCATAACCTTCCTGCTCTTGTATTCTATGTCTCAGCCAATAAATGCAAGCATTTCATATGCTTTCTTAACCACCGTATCCATCTGGCCTGCCAATTTCAAGGGTCTGTGGACAAGCACTCCAAGGTCCCTTTGGTCATCTGCACTATAAAGTAGCCTACCGCTTAATGTGTATACTATTTCTTATTCGCACTCCCAAGGTGCATTACCTCATACTTCTCCGAATTAAACTCCATTTGCCACTGCTCTGCCCAAGTAACCAGTAGATTGATATCATCCCGCAGTCCATGACTTTCCACTTCATTATCAACCACACAGCCAATTTTATTGTAATCTGCAAATGTCTTAATCACGCTCCATATATTCAAATCTAAATCATTGATATATACTACAAAAGCAAGGGACCCAGTTATGGGACCTGCGCAACCCCACCGGAAACATCCCTCCAGTCAAAAAAACATCCATCAACTGCTACATTTGCTTCCTACCTCAAAGTCAATTTTTGATACAACTTGCCACTTTGCCCTGGATCCCATGGGCTTTAACCTTCGTGACCAGTCTACCATGTGGGATCTTATCAAAATCTTTGCTAATGTCCATATACACTACATCTTATGCACTACCCTCATCGACCCTCTTAGTTACCTCCTCAAAAAATTCAATCAGGTTAGGCAAACACGATCTTCCCTTAAGAAATCCGTGCTGACTGTCCCTAATTAATCCTTGCCTTTCGAAATGCAGATTTATCCTGTCTTTCAGGAATTTTTCCAATAATTTTCCCACCACTGATGTTAGGCTGACAGGTGTGTAGTTACCTGGCTTATCCCTTTCTCCCATCTTAAACAAGGGTACTGCATTAGCAGTCCTCCAGTCTTCAACACCATGCCCAAATCCAAACAGGACTGGAAAATGATGGTCCAGGCCTCTGGTTTTTCCTCTTTTACTTCACTGAACAGCATGGGATGCATTTCATCCAGACCTGTGGACTTATTTATTTTCATAGCTGCCAAATACCTAATCCCTTCTCTCTCACTATGTTTATTTGATCCAGAATTTCACACTCCTCCTCGATTGTAGTATCTGCATTGCCCCTTTCCTTTGTGAAAACAGATGCAATGTGTTCATTAAGAACCGTACAAATATCTTCCGCCTGCACACAAAGATTACCCTCATGGTCTCTAATAGACCCTACCCTTTCTTTAGTTACCCTTTTACTCTTAATATATTTATACAACATCTTTGGGTTTTCTTTAATTTGATTGGCCAAGAACATTTCATGCTCTCTCTTCGCATTACTAATATCCTTTTTAATTTTACCTCTTAACTTTTATATTCCTCCAAAGATTTTATAGTATTTAGTCGTCGGAATATGACATAAGCTTTCCTTTTTTTAATCCTCCCGTGTAAGTCCCTAGATATTCAGGCGGCTCTAGAATTATTATTCCCAACCTTTTCCTTTAAGGGCACATGTTTGGCCTGAGACTTACGGATCTCCTCGTTGAATGCATCCCACTGCTCTGACACTGGTTTACCCTAAAGTAGCTTTGTTCAGTCGACAGTGGCCAAATCACTCCTCAACTTAGCAAAGTTAGTTTTTCCCCAAGTTGGGACTTTTATTTCAGGACTATCTTTGTCGTTATGCATAATTAACTTGATTCTGACTGCATTATGGTCACTGGCACCCAAGTGCTCTCCCATTAATACCCCTTCAACCTGTCCAGCATCATTCCCCAAGACACATCGAAAACCGCCCCCTCTCGTATTAGTTACATACTAACTAAAAAAGTTCACTTGAATGAATTCTAAGAATTCCGCACCCTCTATACCCTTCACATTATATTTGTCCCAATCAATATTAGGATTGTTAAAATACCCTACTATTACTACCCTATGGGTTTTGAACTTCACAGCAATTTGCCTACATATTTGCTCCTCTATCTCTCTCCCACTGTTTGGGGAGCTATAATACACGCCCAGCAGCGTGATCGCCCCTGCTTTATTTTTGATTTCGACCCAATTGACCACCTTTGATGATCCCTCTAACATATCATCCCTCCTCATCGCTGTAATAATTTATTTAATCAATACTGACACAATGACCTTTTTACCCCCCTCTCTCTTGCCTAAATATCCTGTAACCAGGATTATTGATCTGCCCTACTTTCAGCCATGGCTCTATAATGGCTATAATATCATACGCCCAAGTATCTACCAGTAAGTACCTGTAGTTACCTCTATATTTGACTATTCCTATGCACTTTTGGCTGAGCTACCACTTTCTGCCTTATATAAACTTGAGGTGATACAAAACTCGGCGTCCTGTGTCCTAACTCGCAGCAAGTCCCGTTCACCCATCGCCCCTGTGCTCGCTGACCTACATTGGCTCCCAATTAAGCAACGCCTCGATTTGAAAATTGACACCCTTGTTTACAAATCCCTCTCCAAAACCAAAGCTTTAACCACGCGTTGGCTTGCCTAAGTACCCCGGTCTGTCTTCGCTTGTATGTGGGTAATGCTCGGCCAAATCGTCCTTCCTTTTGCCCTAACTTTAGTATGATGGAGCACAATAGATACTGAAACATAATAAGGATTGTAAACATATGGAACGTGTCACGTTTTTGAAACATCGATTAAAACCTGTCCCACCAGGTTACATCAAGATCCGGTCTCCGAACATTACTGCTGACTATCGAAATCTTTATTATAGATAAAGAAGCTCCTTTGTGCGGAGATATCATGGCTGAGAAACCGAACGAGAATTCCCGGGAAGGAAAACAATGGCTTGGGCTCAATCCGAGCGTTAACCATGAGGAAGATGTAAACATCAAGCCAGATGATCTCCGTGAACATCGGCACATGTCGCTAGGCGATCAAACGCATGACACTCCACGAGAACCATTGAGAAATGAATTTTATTTGTCAACAAATAACAAGAGTCTTAAAGAAAAGGACAAGGGGCAAAATATCTCAACAGGAACTAACATGAGCACCGCGACATCTGATGCTACGTTGAAATGTTCCAATACAGAAATGGACCAAAGAGTTCCCACCATGAGCGAATGTCACGCCAAAATATCTACAAAGATCAGTATGAAGCCTGAAATATTTAATCAGAACCAAGCGGAATCTGTGGTTCAAGAAACTCTGCTCAGCACGGATACAGACCGTGACATCAACCCCCGACTCATAGTGAAGCAAGATGTAAATCCGGGGGTGCAAGAAAAAGGAGCTAGCGGATATGACAGAGGCACACACACATCTGGTGAGATTATTCTTTATGTTGAACTGATATATCCGCCTTTATTTAAATTCAATCCAGTAAGCCTCATTCTGTGTTTCCAATTTCTTCTCATTCTGTTTTATGAGATTGTTAACTCTTTTATCATTACCAGTGAGGTAAATTATAATCTAAGTGGTACAAAGCTTCATAATTCACTTTCGTACCTCTACCAAATCTTACACTCAATCTTGTTTCAGCAGCAGCTGTCCTTCTGAGATAAAATATCCATGACACCTTGGGTCTTCTCATCTGGGAAAGAACATAGTTGCCTTAGAGGAGGTGCAAGGAACGTTCACTAGATTGATCCCTGGGAGGAGAAAGTTGATTAGATTGGGCCTATACAATCGGGAGTTTAGAAGAATGAGAGCTGATCTCATTGAAACATCGACGATTCTGAGGGGAATGACAGGGTATTTCCCCTGGCTGGTGTGTCTAGAATTAGGGGCACAGTCTCAGGATAAGGCGAAGGCCATTTAAGACAGCGATGAGGAGGAATTTCTTTACTAGAGGGTTGTTAATCTTTGGAATTTTCTAACCCAGGGGATTGTTACTGCTCAGACATTGAGTATATTCAAGGCTGAGATCGACAGATTTTTGGACTCTATGGGGAGTCAAAGGATATGGAGATCGAGCAGGTAAATGGAGTTGAGATCGAAGACCGATGAATTATTGAATGGCGGAGCAGGCTCGAGCCGTATTTCCTACTCCTGATCATACTTCTTGTGTTTTTATGGGTTTGTTCCACTCAAAATATTGCCACTTTGTCGTGCTCCTAACTCATAGAAATCATCCGTTAGACCTGGTAAATTCAACTCTATTAAAGACAAAAGTCAGCCGCATCTATCTCCAACCTGCGGCTGGTCCCGTGCCAAAACTGTACCTTCACCTTTGTAAATAAAGTGGCCCTGAATTCGCAGCCAGTGTGGTCGTGTACGAGGTGCACACATGCCCGTCGGGGCTGCACAAGTTCCAGGTTTACGCATTCAATATGCATTTGGCTAAACCCATAACGTACGGATCCAAAGGTGAAGGGCCTCCACGGGCATAGAATTGGTCTATTGTCCCAGCTTCTGCCCAATGAATGCTCTTGAAATTCGTACGACTGATAAATCAGGCATAAGGCCTTAAAGGGCAGAAAAATAAATTGTTTTCAATAGTTTAACATTTAAAATCCTATTAAACAAGGTAAGTTTATTTTTATAACCTTTAAAATATGTACATGAATTTAAAAAAAAATACATTTTTGTTTTAAATAATTAATTAAATTCAATTTGATTAATTTTAAATATGTGACTTCAAAAACTGTTTTAATTGCTCGTGGTTTTTTTGGGGTGTTCCCATTCATAATGCAAATGTATTGCCCCTATTTAAAAAAGGAGGTAGACATAAAGCAGGAAACTATAAAACAGTTAACATAACATCTGTTAGAGTCCATTATTAAAGAAGCAGTAGCAGGAGATTTGGAAAAGCAAAATTCGGTCAGGCAGAGTCAGCATGGATTTATGAAGGGGACGTCATGTTTGACAAATTTGCTGGAATTTTTGAGGATGTAACGATCATGGTGGTGGATAACGGGAACAAGTGAATGCGGTGTATTTGGACTTCCAGAAGGCCTTTTACAAGCTGCCACATAAAGGGTTACTGCACAAGATAAAAGTTCACGGGGATGGGGTAATATGTTGCACGGATAGCGGATTGGCTAACTAACAGAAAACAGAGAGTTGGGATAAATGGTTCATTCTCAGTTTGCAATCAGTAACTAGTGGCGTGCCGCAGGGATCAGTGCTGGAAACCCAACTATTTACAATCTATATTAACGACTTTGACGAAGAGACCGAGTGTAACGTAGCCAAGATTGTGGATGATACAAAGATGGGATGAAAACAATGGGTGAGGAGGACACAAAAAATTTTCAAAATGACATTGACAGGCTAAGTGAGTGAGCAAACATTTGGCAGACGGAGTATAATGTTGGAAAGTGTGAGGTCATGCACTTCGGCAGAAAAAAAAATCAAAGATCAAGTTATTATTTAAATGGAGAAAGATTGCAATGTGTTGCAGTACAGCGAGACCTGTGGGTACTTCTGTATGAAACACAAAAGGATAGTGTTCAAGTACAGTACTTAATCAAGAAGGCCAGTGGAATCTTGGTCTTTATTGCAAAGGGGATGGTGTATAAAAGCAGGGAAGTCTTGCTACAGTTATACAGGGTATTGATGAGGCCACACCTAGAATACTGCGTGCAGTTTTGGTTTCCATATTTACAAAAGGATATACTTACTTTGGAGGCAATTCAGAGAAGGTTCACTAAGTTGATTCTGAAGATGAGAGCGTTGACTTATGAGGAAAGGTTGAGTAGTTTGGGCATCTACTCAGTGGAATTCAGAAGAATGGGAGGTGATTTTATCGAAACGTATAGGATTATGAGGGGGCTTGACAAGGTGGATGCAGAGACGATGTTTCCACTGATAGGGGAGACTGGTACTAGAGGTCATAATCTTAGAACTGAGATGAGGAGAAATTTCTTCTCTCAGAGGGTTGTGAATCTGTGGAAGTCGCTGCCTCAGAGAGCTGTGGAAGCTGGGACATCGAATAAATTTAAGACAGAAATAGACAGATTCTTAAACGATAAGGGAATAAGGGGTTATGGGGAGCGGGCGGGGAAGTGGACCTGAGTCCATTATCGGATCAGCCATGATCATATTAAATGGTGGAGCAGGCTCGAGGGGTTGTATGACCTACTCCTGCTCCTATTTCTTATGTTCTTATGTTCTTATAATTATGGTGAGTTCCACTCAGCACAAGTATGAATGGAATACTTCAACTTTGTTTACAAAAGCAAATAACTGCGGATGCAGGAATCTGAAATAAAAACAGAGAATGTTGGAAATCTCAACGGGCCAGGCAGCATCTGTGGAGAGAAAAACAAAGTTAATGTTTCGGGTCGACGACGCTTCATCAGACCTGCCTAATGTTCGAAGAGAGCACTTTCTTAAGAATTGACAGAGGGAGGAGAAGTAAGAAGCAAAGCGAAGGTTTGTGTTAGGGTGGAAGGCAGGAGAGATTAGAGAGACCCAGCCTCCACAGCTCTCTAGCGTAGAGAATTCCAAAGATTCACTACTCTCTGAGAGAAGAAATTCCTCCTCATTTCTGTTTTAAATGGGAGACCCCTTACTCGGAGACTATGCCCCGGAGTTCTAGATTTCCCCACGAGGGGAAAAATCCTATCTCATCTACCATGTCGAGCCCCCTCAGAATTTTATATATTTGAATATAATCACCTGACAGTCCTCTACACTCCAATGAGCAGAGGCCCAACTTGCTCAGCCTTTCTTCATATGACAACCCCTTCATCTCAGGAATCAACCTCCTGAACCTTCTCTGAACTGCCTCCAATGCAAGTATATTCCTTAAATAAGGAGACCAAAACTCTACACAGTGCTCCAGGCGTGGTCTTAGAAACGCCCTGTACAGTTGTAGCAGGACTCTATTGTTATTACTCCGTGGGACTTGTCTACCGCTGGCAAGGCCAACATTTATTTCCCATCCCTAATTGCCCTTGACAAGATGGTGGTAAGCCACCTTCTTGAACTGCTGCAGTCCGTGTGGTGATGGCACTCCTAAAGTGCTGTTAGGGAGGGAGTTCCAGGATTTTGACACAGCAACGACGAAGGAACAGCAACAAGCTTCTAAATGAGGATGGTGTGTGACTTGGAGGGGAACGTGGAGGTGGTGGTGTTCCCATGTGCTTCTAGGTGTTAGGGGTCACGGGTTTGGGATGTGCTGCCGAAGATGCCTTGGCGAGTTGCTGCAGTGCTTCTTGTAGATGGTACACCCTGAAGCCACAGTACGCTTGTGGTGGAGGGAGTGCATGTTTAAGATGGTGAATGGAGTGCCAATTAAGCGGGCTACTTTGTCCTGAATGAGCTTCTTGGGTGTTGTTGGAGCTGCAATGGCAGCTATGTCTTTCAGGACTCAGCCAGCTGTGGCTCTGCCGATGATGATGGACATTGAAGTTCCCCACCCGAAGTAAATTATGCGCCCTTTCTACTCTCAGTGCTCCATCCAAGTGTTGTTCAACATGGAGGTGTACTAATTCATCAGCTGATGATAGAGGGTGGTAGGCGGTATTCAGCAGATTTCCTTGCCCATGTTTAACAGAAGCTATGAGACTTCATGGTGTCCAGAGTCAATGTTGAGGACTCCCAGGGCCACACCCTCCCGATTGTATACCACTGTGCCACCACATTTTGTGGGTCTGTCCTGCTGGTGGCACAGGACATACCCAGGGATGGTGATGGAGTAGGAGTTTGGTACATTGCCTGAAATATATGATTCTGTAAGTATGACTATGTAAGGCTTGACTAATCTGTGAGACAGCTCACCCAATTTTGGCTCAAGTCCCCACAAGTCGGTGAGAAGGAACTTGCCGGGTCGATTGGGCTGGGTATGCCGTTGTCGTATCTATAGCCAGTGTCGGGTGATCCTTCTGGTTTTGTTCTTTGTAGCTGTTGTGTTCAACTGAATAGCTTGCTGGGGAATTTCAGAGGTCAGTTAAGAATCAACCACATTGCTGTGGGTCTGGAGTCAAATAAAGACCAGACTGGGTAGGGACAGCAGCTTTCCTTCCCTGAAGGACATTAGTGAACCAGGTGGTTTTCTACGACAATCTGGTAGATAGTCACCATTACCTACACTTGCTTTTTGTCCAGATTTAGTTAATTAACTGACTTTATCTTCCCCAGTTGCCATGGTGGGATTTGAACTCGTGTCTCCGGTTCATTTGTCCAGACATCTGTATTATTACCACTATGCTAACGTTTCCTACTTTTATACTCCATCCCTTTTGCAATGAAGGCCAACATTCTGTTTGCCTTCCTAATTATTTGCTGTATCTACCTGTTCACATTTTGTGTTTCATGTACAAGGACCCCCTGAGCCCTCTGTATCACAGCATTTTGTAATCTCTGCCCATTTAATTAATAATGTTTTTTAAAATTTCCTACCAATGGCGCCGAGGGTCAAAAGTCTCCAAACCTCCCGGACCACCAGGTAAATTAGTAGATATTTTTACGTCATCGGCGTGCCAACAGCAGGTCTCCGATTGCAATTTCTGGGCCTATTACAGAAAAAAGAGCTGATTACGAAAATAGTGACATTCTGGATTATGGCACAGAAATTGCGGCCTCCCCAAGTCCTTACGGAGTTGATTCGGACCGGCTTTTCTGATCTGTCAAGTTTCCGACTTGACAGATCTCCCACATATCAGGAACGAGGACATTCCTGCGGCAGAAATTGGACAATTTGCCCATCTCTTGCGCTACAAATGTTCTTAAAACGCTTGTGCCTGATGAAAACAGGTACATAGCCTACTTTTACCTGGGTTAGAATTTAAAAACATATCAAAAACACGTTAAAATAAAATTTAAAAATATATATTTATTTTAAAAACCCTGCCAACTCAGGTAATTTTATTTTATACCATAATTAAAACTATTTAAAACATCGGCAAATCATTTTTTCTCAAAAACATTTCTATTAATTTTAATTTCTATCGTGTGTTTATGTGAGATGTTTTTTTAAATTGTCTTATGTAGTGTTTGGGTGTGTTTCCCATTCATAGTAATAGGAGTTTCGGACTTACGAAACTCCTATTACTATCAATGAGAATATACTATACCTGATTAGTTGCCCAGAGCCATGTGACTCCAGCTCCAGGCCTTTGCACATCCTGACGTGCACGCGCTGTGATGCACAGTCAGGAAAACCCTCCATACCGGGATCTCTCGTGCGCGCTGCAGCTTCAGATAGGTGCTCTTCTTTTTTCCAATATCCAGTCGAATGCCCGCGGGATGGAGAAACTGGGATTTCTGGGCGACATGTTTTACAATGTGTCCCGGAGTAACATTTGAAATCCTTTTTACCTGAATCCGTTCAAAATGACGAGGAAGTTGAGCATGTTACCAATTTAAACACGTACATGATCAAATAGATTTGAGGTTCTTTTGTTTACTATTCACACACAGACAGATATTGACGCAATGTTGGCCGAAAGCATGGGCAAAAGTGACTTTGTTCGCTGATCGATAGTAGTTAATATCTCTTCCTAAGATAATGAAGAAGAACGCTGCGGACTGCAAGACGATATCAATGTACTGGTCAGGTGGGCAGAACAGTGGCAAATGGATTTCAATCCGGATAAGTGTGAGGTAATGCATTTGGGGCGTGGAGGCCCTGGGAGCAGCGTGGAGGCATAATCCTCCAGGGAGCAGTGCGAGCTGGTGCATCAGGGCGACAGCAGTGAAGATTGACGTAATCTAGGCCCAGGTCGATGATTGGAGCATGGGCAGATACAGCAGGAGTGGCGAGATCGGGGAGAAGGAGCGGCGAGAGACTGTAGAGGGACATCGCCGAGGCCCAGGGGAGGCATGAGTTTGGGACCAGGTGCCTGGGGGCAGCACAGGTCAGGCCACATTGTGATATGTGTGCGCACTAGGTCTGTGCAGCAGAGCTCATCCCCAGTCGTCTTGGGGAATCCTTAGCAGTGGACAAAGAACACTAGCTCTGTCAAGCCGGTGGTGACTGGTGTGCCACCACACGTTAAAAAAGATCCACGCACAGGCATCTTCCATCCTTCAGGATATAGTTCAGGTCCTTCATGGAAAGACCTGTGAACTCATCCTTTTTTGGCATGGAAGCAAGTCATCCTCGTTTCGAGGGAACGCCTATGAATGCATTTGGGGAGGGCTAAAAAGGCAAGGGAATACACATTAAATGGAATGACACTAAAAAGCATCGAGGAACAAAGGGACCTTGGAGTGCTGGTCCACAGATCCCTGAAGTTGAAGGCGAGGTAGATACGGTGGTTAAGAAGGCATATGGAATACTTGCTTTTATTAGTCAATGCAAGAACACAAGAGCAAAGGGGTTATGTTTGAACTGTATAAAACACTGGTTAGGCCACAGCTGGAGTATTGTGTGCAGTTCTGGTCACCACATTGCAGGAAATATGTGATTGCAGTGGAAAAGGTACAGTGGAGATTTTCAAGAATTCTACCTGGACTGGAGAATTTTGGCTATGAGGAATGATTGGAGATGTGGGATCTGTTTTCTTTGGACAGCGAAGGCTAAGGGGAAACCAGATTAAGGTGTAAAAAATTATGAGGGGCCTAGACAGAGTGGATAGGAAGAACATGTTTCCTTTGGCAGATGGGTCAACAACCAGGGGCTATAGAGTTAGAGTAATTGGGGGGAGGTTCATAGGATATATGAGAGGAAATTTCTTCACCCAGAGCCTGTGGCGGGGGGAAGGGGGTGGGTGGTCTGGAACTCACTGCCTGAAAGGGTGGTAGAGGCCGGAACCCTCTCCACATTCAAAAGATACTTGGATGTGCACTTAAAGTGCCGTAACCTACAAAGCAATCGAAACAATGCTCGAAAATGGGATTAGGATGGAAATTTCTATAATTCTACAATTCTATAATTCTTTTTTAATTCCACAATTGAGGAACTGGCCCGAAACTGTGAAATGTCAACACCTCAGAATAACCAAGAAATGAAAAGCAAATTCAACTCAATTACGGAACTGTACGAAATAATTGCCGCCATATTATTTTAAAAAGAATATATTTTTATTTCCCCATTATCTCTCTACAGTAGACACGGAGACTAAAATGAAGGAATATTTGGCAAGTTTCAGAGATATTGATCTCCGCAAAATCACAGTATTCTACCGGCAGAGATTGGAAGATGCTATTGAAGGATTTGCTGATGGAGTTGGTTTAGCGTTGCTGAATGAAAACATAATTAATAGTCAAGAATATCAGGTAGATTGCAATCCCAGGATGGAATATTTCATGATTTTAAACTATAAACTGAAATCAGAATTCAGAATCAATGGTTCTTTGCAATTTATTTTCAGGATTTCTGGTCCACAGAAATTGGTTGATTACTTAACAAAACTGAAAATAAATTTTTGGGTTATGTCAGCGAATATTGAACCTTCTGCAGTATTGCATATTGAGCAAAGGTTGTGATCTTCTGTTCATTTACAACAAAAATAATTTCATAATAGAGCTTTCCAGTAATGGTTCAGTCAACTTTTTAATGTGAAGATTAATTATAACAACAACTTGTACTTATATAGTGCCTTTAACATAGTGAAACATCCCAAGGTGCTTCACAGGCGTACAATGCAAACAAACAATGCTACCGAGCTCCATAAGGAGGAATTGGGGCTGGTGAACAAAAGCTTGTTCAAAAAGGTAGGCATTAAGCAATGTCTTAAAGGAGGAACCTTTAAGTGTACAGTGAAGAGAGAACAATGTGTGGCGGACCGGCCCGGAAATCAGCGTGGTCACGGCCTGCAAGACCATCAGCAGGCCGTGGCCAATGGAAGGAGCAGTGTGCGGCGGCGTGCCACTTCAAGGAGCAGCACGTGCTGCTGCAGGAGGGTGACGGCTGACTGCAGTGAGGGCAGGCACAGCAGGAGCGCCGAGGTTGGGGCGAAGGAGCGGCAAGAGATCATAGAGGGATGTGATCGGCGGCCAGGAGATGCGTGAGTTTGGGGCTCAGAATAGGCGAGGGCCCAGGGGCAGCACAGTCCAGCCCACACTGCGATATGTGTGTGCTCTAGGTCCGTGCAGCAGAGCTGGTCTCCATTCGTCATGTTTAATCCTTGACACTGGACCAAGACCTGGCTCTGTCAAGCCCCTTTGTTGGCTGGGATGCAACGGCCACCACACTTTGAAACCATCCATGAACAGGCATCTTCCACCCTTCAATATCTAGTTCGGGATCCGGAATATTAGCTGCTTCATTGAAACAAATGTGAACTCATCCCTTTTCAGCGTGGAAGCAAGTCATCCTCGTTTCGAGGGACTGCCCATGATGATGAAAGGAGGAAAGAGAGCTAGCGAGGTGGAGAGGTTTAGGCAGGTAATTTCAGAGTTTAGGGCCAAGGCAACAGAAGGCCCGGCCACCAATCACTATCATTATGGATGCTCAGGGGGGGCAGAATTAGAGGAGCGCAGATATCTCGCGGGGTTCTGAGACTGAAGGAGATTAACGAGCTCGGGATGGGTGAGGCCATGAAAGGATTTGAAAACAAGGATGGTAATTTTGAAATCGAGGCTTTGTTGAACTGGGAGCCAATGTTGATCAGCGTGCACAGGGTTGATCAACATTGGCTCCCAGGGTGTTCGGGACTATAATTCGCTGATATGCTGTCAAGCCTTACATAACCTAAAATTATTTGAAATGCTAGTGTCTATAAAATGCAGAAGTAAAACAATTGATAGATTTTCTCAGTAATTTCAAGGACTATCATCGTCTCCTTTTAAAATTTATTTCTGAAATTGCACTCAAGCCACGTGACTTCTTTCCTACAAAGCTACACCTCCGGAATAACATGACGATTCATATGAGGCTATTCCGCACTTCCTGCGAATCTTTTCACGTGCACCGATTATCCCAACTTTCCACATGTAATGGCATCCGAAAAATCCATTGTCAGTTATATTGCTACCAGAGACCATTCCAAATATGAGTTGCCCTTTGTGTGAAAAGTGCTTCCTGATATCAGTCCAGAACTTACCTACTAAGAGTTTGTAAATGTGCCCCCTTGTCGTTTACACAGTTTGCCTCGCAATAGTGACCTTGAATAATCTGCCCTATACAACTTAACTTTTATTCATCACTTTTTCATCTATTTACAATCTATATTAATTACTTGGATGAAGGGACCGAATGTAATGTAGTCAAGTTTGCTAATGATACAAAGATGGGTGGGAAAACACATTGTGAGGAGGACACCAACAATCTGCAAAGGCATATAGACAGGCTAAGTGAGTGGTTAAAAAATGTTGGCAGATGGAGTAGAATGTGGGAAAATATGGAGGTTATTCACTTTGGCAGAAAATATAGAAAAGCAAATTATAATTTAAATGGAGAACAATTGCAAAGTGCTGCAGTCCAGAGGGATCTGTGGGTCTTTGTGCATGAAACAGAAAAATTAGTATGCAGATACAGCAATAATCAGGAAGGCAAATGGAATGTTGGCCTTTATTGCAAGGGGGATAGAGTATAAAAGCAGAGAAGTCTTGGTACAACTGCACAGGATATTGATGAGTCCACAGCATGAATACTGCATACAGTTTTGGTCTCCTTATTTAAGGAATGGTATACTTGCATTGGAGGCTGTTCAGAGAAGGATCATTAGGCTGATTCCAAATGGACCTGAATGTTATGAAGATAGGCTGAGTAGCTTGGGTCTATAGTCATTTGAATTCAGAAGAATGAGAGGTGATCTAATCGAAACTTATCAGTTAATAAGGGGGTTCCACAAGGTGGATGCAGAGAGGATATCTCTACTCATCGGGAAAACTAAAAGTAGGGGACTTAGTCTCAGAATAATGTATCGCCCATTCAAAACTGAGACGAGGAAGAATTTCTTCTCTCAGAGGGTTGTAAACCTATGGAATTGTATGCGCCAGAGAGCTGTGGAGGCTGGGTCATTGAAATATTTAAGGCGGAGATAGACAGATTTTTGAGCGATAAGGGAATAAAGGGTTATGAGGAGCACGCAGAGAAGTGGAGTTCAGGCAAGTATCAGATGAGCCATGATCTTAATAAATAGTGAAACAGTCTCGAGGGTCCAGGTGGGCTACTCCTGCTCATATTTCTTATGTTCTTATGTTCTTATGTTCCTTTAAGCTGTGGTATGTGTGTTTATCGAACTGTTTCTCAAAACGCGGCCCTCTGATATTTGGAATTAGCCCGCTTGCCCTTTTCTATACTTGTTCTTGCTCTTGAATGTTACCCCTTTGCTTAGATAATCAGAATTGAATCCAGTACTAAAAAAGTGTTTTAACCAGAATGCCATTCAACTTCAGCACGATAGACTCAGAATTATTATCTGATGATTTGGCAAAATAACTCACCATATATTTGCTTCGTTGATGGCTGTTTTGCCATATCTCGTGTTGATGGCTGGTATATTTTTGGCAATCATGTTGTAGGCCATTTTGCAAGTTGGCAATTTTTATAAATGTTCATTCATGGGATGTGGGTGTTGCTGCCAAGGACTACATTTATTGCCCATCCCTACATACCCTTGAGCAGGTGGTGGTGAGATAAATTATTCAACCGTTGCAGTCCAAAATACTTCTTTGTAGCGTTTTGGTACAACTGAATGGCTTACTAAGCTATTTCACAGGGCAGTTAAGATTCAACCACACCACTGTGGGTGTGCAGTCACATATAGACCAGACCAGGTAAGGACGGCAGATTTCCTTCCCTAAAGGACATAGGTAAAGCAAATGGGATTTTATGACTCTCCAGTAGTTTCATGGTCACCATTATTAATGCTAACTTTTTATTCCAGATTTAGTTAATTCACTGAATTCAAATTCCCCATCTGCCATGGTAGGATTTGAACTGACATCTCTGGATCATTAGTCTAAGTTCTATAATAGGGCAGTAAGATAACGACTATGCTACCGTCCCCTTGACACCATTATGGTTGGACAATTACTTACTTGGAATATAGGTTCCTGATATGTGTTCCCAAGGGTCCGCTGCCATTCTGGGTGCTGCACATCTACCTGGGCAAATGTTGAGATTTTATCATTCCTACAACTTTCAGCCTCTCCTCATGCCAGTTACATGCCGCTTATTGAGTGCTTTGAATTTGTGTATCTCGCAATACGTTGGGGCACTTTCCTTCAGAAAACAGACAGCTGAGTGGTGACCTAACAGAATGTATAACTTGCTTCCACTTGGGGTAGTTGAGGCGAATAGAGTAGATGCACTTACAGGGCAGCCCGATAAGGGAGAAAAGAACGGGAACATATGAGGATAGGGTGAGATGAACGAGGGTGTGAGGAAGCTCGTGTGGAGCATAACCTTCGACATTGACAAATTGGACCGAATTGCCTTTGTGCGTTCCGTAATTCTACGTAATTCTATATAACCATGTTCATTGAATTTCACGTGCCATAATTCTACAGACTTGAAAATTTTCCCAATGTTCTTCTGCATTTCAACTTCTCCTCATCCGTTTCGAGTTCAATTCCTGAATTAACATGATCTTTTACTTGTTACCAATTTCTATTGTACTTTATGGAAACATAGACATAGAAACATAGAAAATAGGTGCAGGAGTAGGACATTCGGCCCTTCGAGCCTTCACCGCCATTCAAGGAGTTCATGGCTGCACATGCAACTTCAGTATCCCATTCCTGCTTTCTCGCCATACCCCTTGATCCTCCGAGTAGTAAGGACTACATCTAACTCCTTTTTGAAAATATTTAGTGAATTGGCCTCAACAACTTTCTGTGGTAGAGAATTCCACAGGTTCACCACTCTCTGGCTGAAGAAGTTTCTCTTCATCTCGGTCCTAAATGGTTTACACCTTACCGTTAGACTGTGAACCCTGGTTCTGGAATTCCCCAACATTGGGAACATTCTTCCTGCATGTAACCTGTCTAAACCCGTCAGAATGTTAAACATTTCTATGAGATACCCTCTCATTCTTCTGAACTCCAGTGAATACAAGCCCAGTTGATCCAGTCTTTCTTCATATGTCAATCCCGCCATCCCGGGGATCAGTCTCGTGAACATTTGCTTCACTCCCTCAATAGCAAGAATGTAATTCCTCAAGTTAGGAGACCAAAACTATACACAATACTCCAGGTGTGGCCTCACCAAGGCCCTGTACAACTGTAGTAACACCTCCCTGCTCCTGTACTCAAATCCCCTCGCTATGAAGGCCAACATGACATTTGCTTTCTTAACCACCTGCTATACCTGCATGCCAACCTTCAATGACTGATATATCATGAGACACCCAGGTCTTGTTGCACCTCACTTTTTCCTAATCTGTCACCATTCAGACAATAGTCTGTCTCTCTGTTTTTACCACCAAAGTGGATAATCTCACATTTATCCACGTTATACTTCATCTGCCATGCATTTGCCCACTCACCTAACCTATCCAAGTCATTCTGCAATCTCATAGCATCCTCCTCGCAGCTCACACTGCCACCCAACTTAGTGTCATCCGCAAATTTAGAGATACGACATTTAATCCCCTCGTCTAAATCATTAATGTACATTGTAAACAGCTGGGGCCCCAGCACAGAACCTTGCAGTACCCCACGAGTCACTGCCTGCAATTCTGAAAAGTACCCATTTACTCCTACTCTTTGCTTCCTGTCTGCCAACCAGTTCTCAATCCACGTCAGCACACTACCCCCAATCTCATGTGCTTTAACTTTGCACATTAATCTCTTGTGTGGGACCTTGTCGAAAGCCTCTAAAATTCCAAATAAACCACCTCAATTGGTTCTTCCTTGTCCACTCTACTGGAAGCAACCTCAAAAAATTCCAGAAGATTTGTCAAGCATGATTTTCCTTTCACAAATCCATGCTGACTTGGACCTAACATGTCACCTCTTTCCAAATGCGCTGCTATGACATCCTTAATAATTGATTCCATCATTTTACCCACTACCGATGTCAGGCTGACCGGTCTATAATTCCTATTTTCTCTCTCCCTCCTTTTTTAAAAAGTGGGGTTACATTGGCTACCCTCCACTCCATCGGAATTGATCCAGAGTCTATGGAATGTTGGAAAATGACTGTCAATGCATCCGCTATTTCCAAGGCCACCTCCTTAAGTACTCTGGGATGCAGTCCATCAGGCCCTGGGGATTTATCGGCCTTCAATCCCATCAATTTCCCCAACACAATTTCCCGACTAATAAGGATTTCCCTCCGTTCCTCCTTCCAACGAGACCCTCTGACCCCTTTTATATCCGGAAGGTTGTTTGTGTCCTCCTTAGTGAATACCGAACCAAAGTACTTGTTCAATTGGTCTGCCATTTCTTTGTTCCCCATTATGTCTTCCCCTAATTCCGACTGCAGCGGACCTACGTTTGTCTTTACGAACCTTTTTCTCTTTACATATAAGCTTTTGCCGTCCGTCTTAATGTTCCCTGCAAGCTTCCTCTCGTACTCTATTTTCCCTGCCATAATCAAAACCTTTGTCCTCCTCTGCTGAGTTCTAAATTTCTCCCAGTCCCCGGGTTCGCTGCTATTTCTGGCAAATTTGCATGTCACTTCCTTGGCTTTAATACTATCACTGATTTCCCTTGATAGCCACGGTTGAGCCACCTTCCCTTTTTTATTTTTACGCCAGACAGGAATGTACAATTGTTGTAGTTCATCCATGCGGTCTCTAAATGCCTGCCATTGCCCATCCACTGTCAAGCCCTGAAGTATCATTCGCCAAGCTATCCTAGCCAATTCACGCCTGATATCTTCAAAGTTACCCTTCTTTAAGTTCTGGACCATGGACTCTCAATTAACTGTTTCATTCTCCATCCTAATGTAGAATTCCACCATATTATGGTCACTCTTCCCCAACGAGATTGCTAATTAATCCTCTCTCATTACACAACACCCAGTCTAAGATGGCCTCACCCCTCGTTGGTTCCTTGACATATTGGTCCAGAAAACCATCCCTTATGCACTCCAGGAAATCCTCCTTCACCGTATTGCATCCAGTTAGGTTAGCCCAATCTATATGCATATTAAAGTCACCCATGATGACTGCTGCACCTTTATTGCATGCACCCCTAATTTCCTGTTTGATGCCCTCCCCAACATCACTACTACTGTTTGGAAGCCTGTACACAACTCCCACTAACGTTTTTTGCCCTTTGGTGTTCTGCAGCTCTACCCATATAGATTCCACATCATCCAAGCTAATGTCCTTCCTAACTATTGCGCTAATCTCCTCTTCAACCAGCAATGCTACCCCACCTCCTTTTCCTTTTATTCTATCCTTCCTGAATGTTGAATAATCTTGGATGTTGTGTTCCCAGCCCTGATCATCCTGGAGCCACGTCTCTGTAATCCCAATCACATCATATCTGTTAACATCTATTTGCACAGTTAATTTTAATTCATCCACTTTATTACGGATACTCCTTGCATTAAGATACAAAGCCTTTAGGCTTGTTTTTTTTTTTACACTCTTTGTTCTTTTAGAATTATGATGTAGAGTGGCCCTTTTTGTTTCTTGCCTTTGTTTACTCGGTCTTCCACTATTGCTTTTTACCTTTCTACCATCTGTTTCTGACTCCATATTACATCGCACTGTCTCTCTGCATAGGTTCCTATCCCGCTGCCATATTAGTTTAAACACTCCTGAATTGCATTAGCAAATGATACCCCCAGGACACCAGTTCCAGTCCTGCCCAAGTACAGGTCCACTTCCCCCAGAACTGGTTCCAATGTCCCAGGAATTTGAATCCCTCCCTCTTGCACCACTGTTCAAGCCATGTATTTATTCTAACTATCCTGCTCCCTCTACTCTGATTAGCACGTGGCACTGGTAGCAATCCAGAGATTACTACCTTTGAGGTCCTACTTTTTAATTTAACTCCTCGCTCCCTAAATTCAGCTTGTAGGACCTCTTCCCACTTCTTACATATATCGTTGGTACCTACATGTACCACGACAACTGGCTGTTCACCCTCCCTCTCCATAATGCTCTGCAGCCGCTCTGAGACATCCTTAACTCTTGCACCAGGGAGGCAACATACCATCCTGAAGTCTCGGTTGTGGCTGCAGAAACTCCTATCTATTCCCCTTACAATTGAGGCCCCTATCACTATCGCTCTCTCACTCTTTTTCTCCCCCTTCTGTACAGCAGAGCCACGCATGGTGCCATGAACCTGGCTGCTGGTGCCTTCCCCTGGTAAGTCATCTCCCCCAACAGTATCCAAAACTTTATATCTGTTTTGGAGAGAGATGACCATAGGGGACTCCTACACTACCATCCTGCTCTTGCCTTGACTCTTGGTCACCCATTCACTATCTGTCCTAACCCTAACCTGCGGTGTGACCAACTCACTGAATGCGCTATCCACAACATTCTCAGCATCGCGCATGCTCCAGCGTGAGTCCATCCGCAGCTCCAGTGCCGTCATGTGGTCTGTCAGGAGCTGCAGCTGGACACACGTCCCGCACACATAGTAGTCAGGGACACCGGAGGCATCCCTGATTTCCCATATAGCACAGGAGGAGCATGACACAGGTCCGAGCTCTCCTGCCATGACTTAACCCTTAAATTAATTTACTTACTAAAATTTACTTAAACACCAAACAGCTACTTAGTAGTTCACTGCCAATTAAACCAATCTAAAAGTCAGTCTAAAAGAGAGTTATACTTACGAGTTGCACAGCCAACCACTTACAAGCTTGGCTGTGACGTCACCTCTCCATTTCGCACCCCTCTATCTTTGTCTGCAGCTTGTAGGGCTGGTCTCTGGGCCTCCGTCTCCTACTCTCGCACTCCTTATCAGCTGCTCTAGTGTCAGAACTGGTCGGAAAAACAAGACAAAACTGCATCTGCCACCCACACTTGCCCTTAAAACTCACCCACTTACCAAACTCACGAATGCCACTCTATGCTGCTGCACTCCATGATCTGCACGAGCTGCCTCTTTTTATAGATATGATTCCATTTCTATTTCTCATGACAACCCTCTGCATTAAAAAATAAAGGAAATATCCCAATGTATCCCTTTGACTTTGATGTAATGCTAAAAAAAAAAGTAAGTTATCTCGTTGTTAATTCAGCGACTAGGGCCCTGAATGTAAAGAAAGATAACGTCAATGATATGAGACGTGAATTCGCTAGGATAGACTGGGGAATGATCCTTAAAGGGTTGATGGCAGATAGGCAATGGCAGACATTTAAAGATGGATGATCTACAAGAAATGTGCATCCCTGTCTGGCGTAAAAATAAAATGGGGAAGGTGGCTCATCCGTGGCTAACAAGGGAAATTAAGGATCGTGTCAAATGCAAGGAAGAGGCATATAAATTGGACAGAAAAATGCAGCAAACCTGAGGACTGGGAGAAATTTAGAATTCAGCAGAGGAGGACTGATGGTTTAATTAGGAAGGGGGAAATAGAGTATGAGAGTAAGATTGCAGTGAACAGGAAAACTAACTGCAAAGGCTTCTATAGATACGAGAAGAGAAAAAGATTAGTGAAGATTAATGTAGGTCCTTGCAATCAGAGTCAGGTGAATTCATAATGGGGAACAAGGAACTGGCAGGCCAATTGAATAAATACGTTGGTTCTATCTTCACTAAGGAAGACACGAATAACCTCCCGAAAATACTAGGGGACCGAGGGTCTAGCGAGAATGAAGAACTGATGGAACTGAAGGAAATCCTTATTAATCAGGAAATGGTGTTAGGGAAATGGATGGGATTGAAGGCCTTATAGTCTGCTGCCCAGAGTACTTAAGGAAGTGGACCTAGAAATAGTAGATGCATTGGTGGTCATTTTCCAACATTCCATGGACTCTGGTTCAGTTCCTATGGATTGGAGGGTAGCTAATGTAACCCCACTTCTTAAAAAAGGAGGGAGAGAGAAAACAGCAAATTATCGACTGGTTAGCCTGATATCGGTAGTGTGGAAAATGCTGGATTCAATTCGTAAATATATAATAGCAGCACATATGGAAATCAGTAACAGGATCGGTCCAAGTCAGCATGGATTTATGAAAGGGAAATCATGCTTGACAAACTTTGGAGAATTTTTTGAGGAAGTAATTAGTAGAGTGGATAAGGGAGAACCAGTGTATGTGGTGTATTTGAACTTTCAAAAGGCTTTTGACGAGGTCCCACACAAGAGATTAGTGTGCAAAATTAAGGCACGTGGTATTGCGGGTAATGTATTGATGTGGATAGAGAACTGATTGGCAGACAGGAAGCAAAGCGTGGGAATAAACGGGTCCTTTTCAGAATGGCAGGCAGTGACTAGTGCGGTACTGCAAGGTTCAGTGCTGGGGCCCAAGCTAATTACAATATATATTAATGATTTAGATGAAGGAATTGAATGTAATATCTACAAGTTTGCAGATGACATTAAGCTGGGTGGCAGTTTGAGCCGTGAGGAGGATGCTAAGAGGCTGCAGGTTCATATGCTAGGTAAGTGGGCAAATGCATGGCAGATGCAGTATAATATGGATAATTGTGAGGTTATCAACTTCGGTGGCAACAACAGGAACTCAGATTTTTATCTGAATGGTGACAGATTAGGAAAAGTGGTGGTGTAACGAGACCTGGGTGTCATGGTACATCAGTCATTGAAAGTTGGCATGCAGGTACAGCAGGCGGTGAAGGCGGCAAATGGCTTGTTGGCCTTCATAGCGAGAGGAATTGAGTATAGTAACAGGGAGGTCTTACTGCAGTTGTGCAGGGCCTTGATGAGACCACACCTTGAGTATTGTGTGCAGTTTTGGTGTCCTATTCTGAGGAACGACATTCTTGTTATTGAGGGAGTGCAGCGAAAGTTCACCAGACTGATTCCCGGGATGGCAGGACTGACATATGAAGAAATTCTGGATCGACTAGGCTTATAGTCACTGGAACGTAGAAGAATGAGAGGTGCTCTCATGGAAACATATAAAATTCTGAAGGGATTGAACAGGTTAGATGCAGGAAGAATGTTCCCGATGTTGGAGAAGTCCAGAATCAGGGGTCGCAGTCTAAGGATAAGGGGTAAACCATCTGAGACCGAGATGAGGAGAAACGTTTTCAACCAGAGAATTGTCAACCTATAGAATTCTCTATCACAGAAAGTTGTTGAGTCCAGTTCATTGCAAATATTCAAAAGGGAGTTGGATGTCGTCCTTCCAGCTAAAAGGATCAGCGGGTATGGAGAGAAGGCAGGAGTCGGGTACTGAAGTTGCATGATCAGCCATGATCATACTGATGGTACTGCATGCTCGATGCAGCGAATGGCCTTTTCCTGCACCTATTTTCTATGTTTCTATGTTTATTGTCTGGAATAATGGTTCAACATTACCTTATTTTCAATCCACCAATACCTCTCTTATTGAATAATTTCCTCCTTGAATGCCAGTTCTGTTGATTTTTCATTCACTTGATGTAGCACACTGTGGTGAATTATTTCAATCGCATTAAATGCATTGTTTTGCTTTGGATCTATTAATTGCTAATAATGTCAAAACATCATGACATTCAGTTTCACATTTAGTTTGATGAGTGAATGGTTCTTTTGATCGTTTTATCGACCGAGCTTTAGATCAATCAGTCTATTGAGCTCTCAATCTATCGATGTAAACGTGGCTTGAAATTCTGCAAATTCTGGATTTCTGAAACGAAAAATAAAACCCTCCTTTTATACCTTACGAATTGATGTTAACTCAACTGCAGTGTGTGTCCAGCACTTGCTAATTTGGTTAAATCAATAACTGTAACATCCCGAATTGGATCAACTGCAATGGACATATTTGTCTTACATGTGTTAGGCATAGTTGATATGGTGCAGCTCAAGATGTTGGTTTGAATATTTCTGCATTGTATTTCCAGTACATCAGGAAGCTGAAGGAAAGTAAACTGAACACCAAAGCTTCCACATTCCTTTTCGATAAAGTGATGGAAATCGGAGCTAAGGCGGGAAGAGCAATGTGGGATATATTTGTTGACATGCACGGTACGATACCAAAGCTAAGGGAAATACTGCAAGAAATGCAAACGAAAGGTATGAGCTGGTTCATTTGTACAGCATTTAAATATTAAAATATATTTTCCTAAATATGATAAATATTTCAAATGATGATAAATCTCTATCACGCATTCGTCAATAGGTTCCAATTTTCAAGATGAAGCAACCTGGAGCCAAATTCCATCAAAAGTACCGCTTTATTTAGAAGGTACGTGGTGAATAAGCATTTCATGTACTATTAAACCGCGTTTCCTTTCCTATGAAAGAAAGGGCTTTTCATATCCTTAATGCTCGTTGGTGAGTTAGAGAGCTAGATGAGAGATAGGTAGATTGAATTATTTAGAGAAAAATAAATAGATATAGATTGATAAAGATACATAAATAGATAGATAGATAGAAAATCAGACTGACAGAAAATATTGATAGATACATAGATATATAACTATATACATACCTATAAAGGGAATATTATAGCGGGATATATGGAAGGATACATAAAGTGACACCAATTTAAATACATCGATTTAAAGGAAAGAATAATGGAAAGAAAGGAAGTAGGAAAGTTAGAAATGAAGAAAGAAAATAAACTTTGACAGACAGATGTATCGATAAATATTTCATTTTACCTTAATTAGCGTAGAAAAACATAGAAAGAAAACATAGAAAAATAGCTGCACGAATAGGCCATTCGGCCCTTCGAGCCTGCACCGCCATTTAATAAGATCATGGCTGATCATTCCTTCAGTACCCCTTTCTTGCTATAGAAAACATGGCACATGATCATTTTGCTGCACATTTTGAGGCAGTGCGCGATGCTCTTTCAGCATGGAATGATTTCGCAGTGGATTTTATTAATTTTAATTCATTTGCAGAGATTCAGCATAAATATAAAGAAACTCTCATCAAACAATTTGAGAAGATGAAAGTTAATACTGGGGAGTTGACACGTGTCCTTTCACTTGAGGATCGATACACTGAAGTAATAATCGTCAAACGCCCTCTGGAACGTAAAAGTCTAGAACACGAAATTTGGGCACAAGGTAAAAAGCACGAAAAGTGGCAAAATAAACTTCTAAGTAAATCGCTGGAGAAAGTTGGAATTGATCAATTATTCAGAAGCAGTTTCGGTCAAAGCAGCCTATCTGGAACCACTGTAGTAACAGGCGTGGCCGGAATCGGAAAAACCACCATTGTGCAAAAGATTGTTCATGACTGGGCCGCAGGCAAAATATATCAACAGTTCAACTTTGTCTTTCTTTTCAAATTTCGGGAGTTACGTGAATTAAAGGAGAAGACAAGCCTGAAACAGCTAATACTAGATTCATGTCGTTATTTTGGGAAGTACCTTGAGCGCGTGTGGGAGGAACCAGCGAAGATACTGCTTATATTTGATGGCTTAGATGAATTTCATGAGAATATCGATTTTAGTGATCAGCAGAGAAACAAGACCTCTGAGCATCACTGTTTCGATCCAGAGAGCCGGTGTGAAGTGTCTGATATTGTCCGGTGTCTGGTGCAGGGGAAAGTGCTGAACGGCTGTTCAGTGCTGATCACAAGCCGACCCACTGCTCTGGAGTCGCTGGATAAGTCGAATGTCAATCTGTGGACGGAGATAGTCGGTTTCCTTGCAGAAGAACGAAGAGATTTTTGTCAGAGATTTTTTGGGCATACACAGATGGCAGACGCCGTTTTCAAAAAGATAGAAGAGAACGACGTCCTGTACACCATGTGTTATATTCCCATATACTGCTGGATCATCTGTTCCACATTGGCCCCGCTTTTTAATAGAGAAGAGAGAATTGAAAGGCAATTTCCTCGAACTATCACAGAGCTCTTTTCAAATTTCTTGGCCAGCCTGTTAAAAAGAGAGGGTTGTAATATTGAAAACCGACGTGAGCTTTTAGTCAAACTCGCCGAGATGGCCTTTGAGGGAGTTAGCAACAACTCACTGATATTTCATGACTATGATTTCCAACGTCACAACCTGCAACCTTCAAAATTCACTTCCGGTTTTATGATGCAAATTCTGCAACAGGACAACCCAGCCAGTAATGCCGTGCACACATTTACTCATCTCACACTGCAAGAGTTTCTTGCCGCTCTCTCACTGTTCCTTAAATTAAATCCGCAAAAAATGGAGCAGGTCCAGAATAAAACAACCTGGAAAAGTGATGGTCGGTTTGAGATATTCTTCCGTTTCCTGGTTGGTCTCACCTCTCCACATTCAGCTCAAGAGCTGAAAAAGGATTTGGGTTCGTTTGATGAATCAACATGCTACAAAGTGATAGATTGGCTGAATGAGGAGGTTCAGCGAAGGATTAAAACGAGTGACGGACAGGATAATAAAACAAAACTCCTGACCACATTCTACCTACTGTATGAATCCCAAAACTCACCACTGATGAAGAAACTGCTTGAATCTGTAAAGAAGGTCGGATTTTCGGGTTTAGAACTCAGTCCGGTGGATTGCACAGCAATTGCGACGGTCATGAGGCCTTGTGAAAGATTAGAAGATATGGATCTGACCCAGTGCTCAATACAAGATGAAGGGATCCGGAGACTGACAGAGGTTTTGCACAAATGCAAAATTCTGAGGTAATTGGTAAAGAATTTATTAAAAAGTACTAACAAATGTCGCGACATGTACTTAAGCAGGGCAGCAATATCGCCAGAGGCATTAGCATTGGGTCACATGTGAAAGAAAGAAAGAAAGAAAGACTTGTCATTTACATAATTATATCACAACTACAGGGCACCGAGGATAATTGGTGTGGTTTTATATGTTACATCAGTATCTCAGGGTAGCAAATGCACTGAATTGGCTCCTTGAACTGCCTGGCTTCTACCCATAGGCGCGATTCTTCCTCCGAACACACCAGCTTACAGGCTCCATATTGGCATACCCTCTGGTGCCAACAAAGGGGATTGGTTAAATATTAACCCGGGCAAACGTCATTGAGGGTCCAAGAAACATATATTTAGAAAAATGCAAGAGCCTTTAAAGGCTATAACGCTTATATTAAAATCTATAGGCATTTTATAGATAATAAACTGCGAACCATAAGCACATGATATACCATCCCCGCCCACCCCCCCCAAAAGAAAGAGAAGCAAGCAAAGGAAAAAGGGGTAACTGTACGTGGGGTACATATTTCATTGTTATCGTAAAATGGAAAACGGCATTAGATCAGATGAGATGTATAATGGGTAAACAATCTGCTATCGCTAGTCCTATATTGCCGCATAAATACAAAACCACCCCCTCTGTGTCTAACAACGACCCAGCATCTGTTACAAATGGCAGTCACTGGCATTTTTCCCGTAAATTGAGACCATTCTTGTAAATGTCATAAAGCGTTGCAATTTCCAAATAGGAGAACAGAGAGCTACGGTCATCAAGTTCACTTTAAATTTAGCCACTATATCTATAATTTACGGGCGCTCGCTGGTGAGGTCGAATACTCTGAGGGCGATATCTTTAGGTGATTAATGGCAGTTGCGGACCGCATTTTCCACAGCTCGCTCTTACCTTACCTGACTTAATTCTCTGGTGTGTATTATCAATCTTGGACTCCAATGATTGTAACATTCTTTATGGCAGTTAAATTTTGAACATCAAACATTTACTGAATCAGATGAATAAACTATATGAACAACTGAGTAGAAGTTCTGAAATTCATCTTGGACGACAGAGTAAAATGGATACTATCACTTTGGTCGCCTGTTATACACGCACCCCATATTGATGTTAATGGAACCGAATATCAGGCTGGGCGTATAAAGGTTGGGTGGTGTTATACCCTCCGTATTATGCTGCAACCCGAGAGAAATTTATATCCTATAGGGTGAATAACTGGTATTTATTCCCTGACGTCTGAGCTTTAACATGTGTCACGTTGTGTCCAATGTTATTCGTGTTTAGGCTCAATGAGAATAAGTTGGAAGATGTGGGAGTGAAAAGATTATCTACAGCATTGAAGAAAAATTATTGCAAAATAGAAAGACTGGAGTAAGTAAAACTAATTATCATTACTACAATATTGACTTAAACGAAAACAAATACGATTGTTTCCACGTGGGGAGACCATTAACTAGGGACATAAATACAAAATAATCTAAGAAGGAATTCAGGACAAACTTGTATCCCAGAGAGTGGCGAGAATGTAGAAATTACTATCACATGGCATGGTTAAGGCGAATAGTACAGAATCATTTAAGGGAAAGCTGGTTAAATGCTGGAACTCATAATTTGCGGCCAGTGGCAAAGTGACAGTGATTGCCACTAACCAAGAAGAAAGCTGCCCACAGAGATTTGTCGAGATATTCAGTTTTCTTAATGTGCAATTTATTGCAGCATTGTGAAATAGAGATTCCCTGCTTAGTGCAGCTGTGATATTAAGCTGTCTAAGCAACCAATCACATTGAAGAATTCTCCTGTACATTTTCAAAAAAAAATTTAGAGCGAAATAAAGACGGGGCAGACATTCAGAGAAGGTAGACGCTGAAATATTAAATATTTAAATAGAGTTTACATATGATATACAACACAAAAACAGGCCATTGGACCTATGCACTCCTGTCAGGCGCTGATGCTCCACTCGAGCCTCCTCCCACCTTTCCTCATTTAAATCTATCAGTATAGCAATCTATCCCCTTCTCCCTCATATGCTTGTCCAGCCTCCCCTTAAATGAATCTATACAATTCGCTTCATCCACTCGCTGTGGTAGCGATTTCCACATTCTCACCACTCTTTCGAGAAAGAATTATCTCTTGAATCCCCTATTGACTATGTTATATTGGTCGTCTGTAAATCTCTTCCTGCAAAAGGATACATTGGGGCAGAATTTCTGACGTCCTGGGCCAGGACGAAGTTTCTACATACTCAGGAAGGCATCTGAAAAGCCAGTTTTCAGCGCGCAATGTGCATGCGCGGAAAACCAACTTTTCCGATCAATCAAGCCAGAGCTTGACAGATCGTGGCCAGATCACTAGCGACAATGCCAGATCAGGAGTGAGGACATTTGTATGGGTAAGATTGGGCTAATTACCCATATCTTGCCCAGCAAATGTCCTCAAAAATCTTGCGCCTGTAAAAGTAGGCTATGTGTCTGTTTAAAAACACATTCAACAATTGCAAAATAAAATTATAAACATATAGTTTATTTAAAACCCTCCCCACGACGGTAAGTTTCTTTTAACCATAATTTAAAAAACGTTTTAAAAATGAGGGAAAATATTTTATTTTTATAAGACATAATAACTTTAATTTCAATTAATTAAAATATGTGTGCTTTATTTTACATTTTGTGTTATTTGGTGTGATTGCTTTTATTCCAATTAATATTACTGAGACCTCATAGTGCGAGTTTCAGTGCTATCCAAGGGAACCTGTGAAATACTTACCTGATTGGCTGAGCGCTCACATGAGACTGCATCTTCCACGTCAGGACCCATTGCACGGGTGCGCATTTCGCAGCGCGGGAGAAGAAGGCCTCCCCATCGGAAATCAGGGCGCCTCCTAGACAATCAGGTAAATTCTTTAAAAATATCCAGCGAGGAGGCAATTGTCTGCGGGAAGACCCCCAGAGGAATTTCTGCACCATTCTCTCTGTATCCTCTAACAAAACCCTTCATAATATTAAAGACCTCTATTAGGTCACTCCTCAGCCTCCTTTTTTCAAGAGAAAAGAGAACCAGCCTGTTAATGTTTACCTATATTTATACCCTTGCATTTCTGGTACCATCCTTGTAAAACTTCACTGCACCGCATCCACAGCCTCTATATCCTATTTATAATATGGTGACCAGATTTGAATGCCGTAATTTAAGTATGGTCTAACTAATGTTCGGGACCAGTACAAGCTGTACGGTCTGCACCTGGGTAGGACCAGAACCAATGTCTTCGGGGGAGTGTTTGCTCATGCTCTTGGGGAGGGGTTAAAGGAATATGGCAGGTGGATGGGAACCTATGCAGGGAGACAGAGGGAAGTAGAATGGGGGCAGAAGCAAAAGATAGAAAGAAGGAAAGTAAAATTGGTGGGCAGAGAAACCCAAGGCAAGAATCAAAAACGGCCACATTACAGCAAAATTCTAAAGGGACAAAGTGTGTTAAAAAGATAAGCCTGAAGGCTCTGTGCCTCAATGCGAGGAGTATTCATAACAAGGTGCACGAATTAATTGTGCAGGGAGCAAGTAACGAATATGATATAATTGGCATCACGGAGTCATAGCTCCAGGGTGACCAAGGCTGGGAACTCAGCATCCAGGGGTATTCAACATTCAGGAAAGATAGACCGCAGAAAGGAAAAGGAGGTGGGCTGCCGTTGCTGATAAAAGAGGCAATTAACGCTATAGTAAGGAAGGACATTAGCTTGGATGATGTGGAATCGGTAGGGGTGGAACTACGGAATACCAAACGGCAGTAAACGCTAGTGAGAGTTCTACACAGACCAACAAACGGTAGTAGTGAGGTTGGGGACAGCATCAAACAAGAATTTTGGGATGCGTGCAATAAAGGTACAGCAGTTATCATGGGCGATTTTAATCTACATATAGATTGGCCTAACCAAACTGGTAGCAGTGCGGTGGAGTGCATTAGCAATGGTTTTCTAGACCAATATTTCGAAAAACGAACCGGTGGGCTGGCCATCCTAGATTGGGTGATGTGTAATGATAAAGGACTAATTAGCAATCGTGTTGTGCGATGCCCCTTGTGGAAGAGTGAACATAATATGGTAGAATTCTTTATTAAGATGGAGAGTGACACAATTAATTCAGAGAGTAGGGTCCTGAACTTAAGCAAAGGTAACTTCAATGGTATGAGAAGTGAATTGGCTAGAATAGACTGGCAAGTAATACTTAAAGGATTGACGGTGGATAGGCAATGGCAAGATTTTAAAGATCACATGGATGAACTTCAACAATTGTACATCCCTGTCTGGAGTAAAAATAAAACGCGGAAGGTAGCTCAACCATGACTAACAAGGGAAATTAAGGATAGTGTTAAATCCAAGAAAGAAGCATATAAATTGGCCAGAAAAAGCAGCAAAACTGAGGACTGAGAGAAATGTAGAATTCAGCAGAAGAGGACAAAGAGTTTAATTAGGAGGGGAAAATAGAGTATGAGAGGAAGCTTGCAGGAACATAAAAACTGACTGCAAAAGCTTCTATAGATATGTGAAGAGAAAAAGATTAGTGAAGACTGACGTAGGTCCCTTGCAGCCAGATTCAGGTGAGTTTATAATGGGGAACAAAGACATGGCAGACCAGTTGAACAAATACTTTGTTTCTGTCTTCACGAAGGAAGACTTAAATAACCTTCTGGAAATACTAGGGGACCGGGGGTATAGTGAGAAGGAGGAATTGAAGGAAATCCTTATTAGTCAGGAAATTGTGTTAGGGAAATTGATGGGATTGAAGGCCGATAAATCCCCAGGGTCTGATAGTCTGCATCCCAGAGTACTTAAGGAAGTGGTCCTTGGAATAGTGGATGCATTGGTCATCATTTTCCAACAGTCTATCGAATCGGGATCAGTTCCTATGGACTGAAGGGTAGCTAATGTAACCCCACTTTTTGAAAAAGGAGGGAGAGATAAAACGAGTTATCGACAGGTTAGCCTGAGATCAGTAGTGTGGAAAATGTTGGAATCAATTGTTAAAGATGAAATAGCAGCGCATTTCGAAAGCAGTGACAGGATCGGTCCAAGTCAGAATGGATTTATGAAAGCGAAATCATGCTTGACAAATCGTCTGGAATTTTTTCAGGATGTAACTGCTAGAGTGGACAAGGGAGAACCAGTGGATGTCGTGTATGTGGACTTTCAAATGGCTTTTGAAAAGGTCCCAAACAACAGGCTGCTGTGCAAAATTAAAGCACATGATATTGGGGGTAATGTACTGATGTGGATAGAGAACTGGTTGGCAGACAGGAAGCAGAGAGTCGGGATAAACGGGTCATTTTCAGCGTGGCAGGCAATGACTCGTGGGGTGCAGCAGGGCTCAGTGCTGGGACCCCAACTATTTACAATATACATTAATGATTTAAATGAAGCAATTGATTGTAATATCTCCAAGTTTGCAGATGACACTAAGCTGGGTGGTGGTGTGAGCTGCGAGGAGGATGCTAAGAGGTATCAGGGTGATTGGGTAGGTTAGGTGAGTGGGCAAACGCATGGCGAATGCAGTATAATGTGGATAAATGTGAGGTTATCCACTTTGAAGGCAAAATATTATCTGAATTGCAGCAGATTAGGAAAAGGGGAGGTGCAACGAGACCTGGGTGTCATGGTACATCAATCATTGAAAGTTGGCATGCAGGTACAGCAGTTGGTAAAGAAGGCAAATGGTATGTTGGCCTTCATAGCTATGGAATTTGAGTATAGGAGCAGGGAGGTCTTACTGCAGTTGTACAGGGCCTTGGAGAGGCCTCATCTGGAATATTGTGTTCAGTTTTGATCACCTAATCTAAGGAAGGACGTTCTTGCCATTGAGCGAGTGCAGCGAAGGTTCACCAGACTGATTCTCAGATTGGTTAGACTGACATATGAGGAGAGACTGGATCGACTGGGCCTGTATTCACTGGAGTTTAGAAAGATGAGAGGAGATCTCATAGAAACATGTAAAATTCTGACGGGATTGGACAAGTTAGATCAGGGAAGGATGTTCCCTATATTGGGGAAAGTCCAGAACCATAGAACATTGTCTAAGGATAAAGGGTAAGCCATTTGGGACTGAGATGAGGAGAAACTTCTTCACTCAGAGAATTGTGAACCTGTGGAATTCTCTACCATCCAGAGTTGCTGATAGCAGTTCGTTGGATATATTCAAGAAGGAGTTAGATATGGCCCTTACAGCTAAATGGATCAAGAAGTATGGCGAGAAAGCTGGAAAGGGGTACTGAGGTGAATGATCAGCCATGATCTTATTGAATGGTGGTGCAGGCTCGAAGGCCTACTCCTGCACGTGTTTTCCATGTTTCTATGTTTCTATGAGTATAACATGCCGATTTGTGCAATACTATATGTCTAGAAATAGACCCTAGCGCTTGGTTTGCTTTTTTATGGTCTTACTATGCTACAGCACAACTTTTCGTGATTTGTGAATTTGTACTCTGAGATCCCTTTGTTCCTCTATACGTGACACCTCTATTCTTCCTAACAAAATGTAATACTTCACTGTTATCTGTGTTGAACGTCATGTTCCGATTAAATGCCCATTCTGCAAATTTATTCATGTCATCCTGTAAATTGTTGCAGTCCTCCTCAGTATTGACTATTCCCCACAATTTGGTGTCATCCACACATTTAGAAATTATATTTTTGATTCCAAAATCTAACTAGTTAATATAAATTGTGAACAGCAATAGATCCAGCCCAATCCCAGCAGTGGAATACCCACCTTCTGCCATTGTGAGTAGCAGCCTCTTACCCCTACTCTCTGCGTTCTACCTCGCAGTTAACTAGCTACAATTCTGCGACATGTCCCCAACTCCACATTCTCAGACTTTGATCATCGGATATCCTAGGGTAGCTTATCGAAGTCCTTTTGAAAATTTTAGATAAATTACACCTACTGCATTACCATTATCTATTCTCTATGTTGCCTCTTCAAAAAATTCACTGAGGTTGGTCAAGCAAGATTTTCCCTTTTTAAATCCATGCTGACTACTCATTATTATAGAGGGGAAAGTGAAATAAAGACCAGGGCACACACACAGAGGAGCTTTCAGCTGAAATATTACGAACAAACTTTTAAAAAAGATATATCTTTTTAAATCTAGGGCGGTGTCATGGCTCAACATTATTAAGCAGTGCTGGGTCAAAATGGTTTCGCACGCAAAATTCATGCTCAGTTCTCATTAATATGATTATAAGGAAGATATTTTCGTTCTCCCCAAGGTGAGAATTACATGTGAATAAAATCTCGAACATTTATTATCTTTCTGTAGTTGGCCCTTGGCTTAGCTGAGGGGTTTCTCAACTAATGTGCACTTGCCCATTACCACTTAATGCATTGTATGCAAAACTAACACGAGCCACTGATGCTGTCAGTGTACAACTTCCACCGGCGCGACCTCCACCTGTGAGGAACACCAGAGGCAGGCCAGGGCCTTAAAAGCGCGTGGTGATGGCGGGGCCACTATAAGACACAGCGAGGGCAGGTAGAGCAGTAGCGACGAGGTCGAGGCGAAGGAGCGGCGAGGTCAGGGCAAAGGAGCGGCGAGGACGGGGCGAATGAGCGGCGAGAATTCGTAGAGCGATGTGATGAGTGTCCAGAAGAGGCGAGTGTCCAGGGCAGCACGTGCCAGCCCACAGTGCGATGTGTGTGCACACTGGGCCCATGCAGCAGAGCTGGTCTCCAGTCGTCGTGGTTAATCCTTACCACTGGACCAAAACCTAACTCTGTGCGGTGGCTAGTGTGCAACAGGCACCATGCGTTAAGAAAATCCAGGCACAGGCTCTTACACCCTTCAAGAGTAGTTCCGGACCTGGAATATCAGGTTCTTCATTGAAACACCTGTGAACTCATCCCTTTTTGGCGTGGAAGCAAGTCATATTCGATTCAAGGGACTGCCCATGATGATGATGATTATAATGTTGATCGCAATGGTAAAAAAGCTGCTCATTGGCTTAGCGCTCAACATATCGACCATCAGGTCCAGTCTAATTCCCAGATTTATTTGGTACACACTTTTTCAGTACTTAAAGGGGAGCTGCTTTGCTGTTACAGCACCTTATTGTCAATGCAGTATGATTTCCATGTTGAGCCAGACGGTTCTAGAAGCAGATTGCAGAGCCTCACTACTGGGAGAGAGCCCGAATATTCTCATATGCGGCTCTGCAAGCACCAATAGTGGCCGTGGAGAGGATGCTGGCTATCCATTTCCCGCAAGGCAGCAGGAAGCCATCGCTGCATACATCTCGAAGGTTGTGGCGGGAGAAAGCCGGCTGTGTGATGGCCACCACAGAGGGCCCCAATCGTCGATACATTGCCGCAAGATATTTAATGACCTGACACAGCAGGTCAAAATGAATGAAGGATTCAGAAAACTCTATGCCCCAGCATCAGTGGATCACTGGGTAGAACACACACGTTTGAGTCAGAATGTTGTTGGTTTAAATCTCACTCCAGGGAAATGAACACACAAATCTAGGCTGAAACTCCACTGCAGTGCTGAGGGAGTACTGCACTGTCAGAGGTGCCGCCTTTTGTGGAAAGGCGTTAAACTGAGGCCCCGTCTGCTCTCTCAGGTGGGTGTAAAGGCTCCCATGGCATTTTTCTGAAGAAGAGCAGGGAAGTTAGCCCCGGTTTCCGAGCCAATATTTATCCCGCTATCAACATAACAAAAGCAAATAATCTGGTCATTATCATATTGCTGTTTGTGGGAGCTTGCTCTGCCCAAATTGGCTGACGCATTTCCCATATTACAACAGTGACTATGCTCCAAAACTTTATTAATTGGAAAGTGCTGTGAGATGTCCTGTGCTCGTGAAAGGTTCTATATAAATATAAGTCTTTCTTTCTTGTATCTGCATCACAAGCCTCACACTCAACTCAATGCACCACACGCCCATCACTCACCTAGGAACAATCGTTGCCTATCACAATCACAGCATCACTTCACGCTCAGAACTTTAACACTGCTTCAATGCTCACACCTACAACTCTTTTAAAGTAAACAGGCAAACATTAAATCAAGTGCCCCCGATCTGGGGGACACTTCAATCATTTCCAAGGCCCTTTTTTTGTGTTTTTTTTTGTATTTTTGTAGTTTTTTTTTGTGTGTTTTGTTTGGGCTCTAAAACCATAATTTACAAGTGCCCCCTATAAAAGGTGAGGGGGACACTAAAAACACCGGCAATTAAAACAAATTAAACTTTAAAACATAAAATCAAATTAAAATTTGGTTGCCGGGGGTGATGATGCACTCCAGTCCCTCCGGCGCCCACCTCTCGCGGAAGGCCGCGAGCGTACCGGTGGACACCGCGTGCACGCTCACACCTTGCTCACACGGACAACTATTTAATCATGGCAGGCACGTCACTCAAACACATTGCACCACACACACTCACACATTTCCCTTTCTCTTGCAGGCCAAGATGGAGCATAAATGCCAGAAGCTGCATCAGGCAGGCAGTGGGAAATCTGACAAACTGCAGGATTTCAGCCAATTGTAGGTGCGAGTGCTAGAAATTGTTGCAGAGCAAGTAATTGAGCCTGTGGCAACCAGTAAGTTTGAAGCCCTTGGGGACAACAACAGTATACTGATTATTAATCCTTCTTCTCATATCCCACTTTCCCCTCATCCCACAATTTCTTCTCACATTCAATCTTGTGATGCGCTGTAAATGCATATCTTTCTTTCCCCCCTCCATCACGATAACCCAACACTTATGCCTTTCGGTTTTCAGATAACGAAGATCAAAAACCACCACAGCCTGTCGCAAAAGCAATCGAGGAGAGCGAGTGGGAGAAGAAGAAGACACAGCTTCACGGCATCTATCTGTCACAGACACCAGAACGAATACTGACACTTCATATAATTTAGGGGGTACTTTAGAAGCTGGATATGCACAGCGTGAGGCGGCAGGTAAGAGTGGGCTTCAGCTCGTGCACGAGTTCTGCTGCACAGGACAAAGATGAGGACTGGTCTTCAGGAGACATGTGATGGGCCTGCATACCAAATTGTAAGCCAGCTAGAGAACGTCATTGCAATGTCAAGGAGCATGGAGGAGCCTGCACGGGGCTTTGCGCAGAGCTTGAAGCCCAGGATTTGACGGATGGAAATGATGGACAACTCATGAAGAGATGTTGGCGACCCAGACCTGTTGTTGCATGTGATGGCCCTTGTCACGTGGCCAGTGCAGCACTGGCGAAAATGACTCAATGCCTTGGTGCTGCAGCGGAAGTGTAGATCGCTCTCATGCAATCTCAGCTTGCTGACACCCAAGAACACCGAGGCTGTGTTTACAACTGTCGACGGGGGCATGCAGAGTGTCGCAGCAGACCAGCATTCTGTGTTAGAAAAACTGAGGCGCTGTCTCGGCAGCGTGGCTGTGGGCCATTGGAGCAGGACCCTGCTGTACTCCCTCAGGGTGACTGAATTGATGTCCCCACTACTGCCAACCTGCCATTGCCTTTAGTGCTGCCTGCTAGCTAGCCTGATCAAACTCCTGCCCCCCGCTCACCCCGTCGCCCCTGGCCGAGGAAATGCCGTCTACAACCGTGCCTTCTAGATCCAAAGCTATTCGAGGTCATTCTGCAAATCCATCTGAAGTCTCCCCCATTGAAACTCAAGACAATTCCGCCAGATATGCCTGCAGCCACGAGGGGAGCATATTTTAGTAGAACTAGATCACGACAGGCTTCCTGAACAATAGGCACTTAGGGCTTGCACAAGGGTGATTAATTGATATCGTATGAGTAAATTGATTATTGATATATTTAATCATTTTGTTTGGAATATTTTGTCATGGCTCTCATATCATCTTTATGCCCAGGATAACACTGTGATATTCCATGACTGTGGGATGATATGATATGGTTGTGGTGAGTAACGGGCATCTGGGCTCTCAATCATTGGAATCGGAGTCTGATGAAGCATTAATGGACAGCCCGTCTTCAAGGTGCATTGGCTGCCTGCCTCCTTCCTTCATCATTATCCTCATCCTCTTCCTTTTCTTCCTCTTCCACCCCTGATCCTCGTCCTCCTCCCGAGGTAGTCCTGCAATCCCTGGTAGCAAGTGTAGTGCTCTCGTGATGGCCAAATTGTGAAGCAAGTATCAGGCCTCCCTGAAACGGGACTCCCGTTCACAGA